>NW_007249764.1:318449-342939 GCF_000164805.1 Carlito syrichta
TAGCCAGGCATGGTAGCGCGCACCTGTAATTCCAGCTACTCGGAAGGCTGAGGCGGAAGGCTCGCTGGAGCCCAGCAGGTCGAGGCTGCCATGGCTGGGAGCGGCCACTGCACTCTAGTCTGGGTGACAGAGTGAGACTCCAACTCAAAAGAAAAAAAATGGGGGTTGAGAAGTGGAGTATGAATTAGTTGGAGTAAATTTCTCCTGTGCTTAGAACCTCACATTATGTCTGCCTTCCCTCTGCATGTTCTTTCTAGACATCATTTTAAATTTATTAATATGCAAATGAAAAGCCATATTTTCATGTCATTCGCTTGATGCGTCCCTTCTGCCTCAAAGTCTTTGTGTATTCTGGCCATTTTCCCAGGAGTTCACTTCCCACTTAGAAACTCAGGTCAAATGTCACTTCCTCAGGAAGGCTTCCCTGACCGTTGTCCTTCCCCTGAAAACCATTTTCTCAGATGGAAATTATGCATGTGTGTAGTTTGTTGATAAATGTCTCTTCTGCCCCACTAGACTAGTCACTGTATTCGCTGAAGCTGGGACTGGATCTGGTTTTGCTCACTTTGGGGATCCTAATTCAGGAGGCATTGACTGGCACAAAAGGCACCTGGTCAATATTTGTTAAGTGAATAAGTCAACGATTGATTGAATGAATGAATATGAATGCATAAATAAAAGCAAACCCACTTCCTCCTTGCTGCATACCTTTGCATAGAAACTGTCACTCTCACTTCTCTTTAACCCACTACTGCCTTCCAGGTCTACTTACATCCAGTCAACTGTTTTACACCTGAGCAGAATGAGAATGGAAATACAGGTGGAGTTGCTGATGCCCTTAAAAATAAGCATTGTATCCCTATCCTGGGATCCCAGGAGGCTCCAACTCAAAGTGGCAGACTTGGTTTTAGCAAGCATTCTACCCTTGACCCTAGTTCTGCCTTCATGGGGTATTTGAATGCCAGTTGCTACTCAAGCTGCAAGAGCAGGAAAGCCAGTAGCCAGCGTGATGGAAAGAGCCCAGAGTCGGAGTCAGAGTCCAGATATTCCTTTCTTACTAGCTTTGCAGCCCTGGCCAAGCTTACACTTCTCAACCTCAGCGTATCCAGTCACAAAAGAAAAGTGATCATACCCTCCCCTACCACTCAGGATTATTGTGGAGGCCATTTGCAAACTGTGAAGTACTCTGCGCAGTCAAGTGTTCTTTTGTTTAAGTTTTAAAATTTTTTTATCAGTACATAACATTTGTATGTATTTATGGGGCACATAGTTTGATACTTGCATGGAATGTGTAATGATCAAGTCAGGGTGTTTAGGATATCCATAATCTTGAGCACTTCGATTTTTCTTATTTTAAATACCACTGGTCAAATAGAGATTGGAGGAATGAAAACAAGCTCTAAGGCTGATGTCCAAGTTCTTTGCCACAGACCCAGATTGGAGCCATGTTGTGGTAAGTCAGGGAATCTCTGTCTAAACTGCCTATGAGATGATAGATGGGAGATTTTCAAAATCATTAACACAGCAACAAAATCCTCTTCAGTCCTTCCTATTTGCCAACATTGTTCGTGTGACGCTCTTTCTGTATGATAATCATTTTAGATTTTCTTACTGACATTTTTCCATGATGACATTAATAGCTGATTACCAGTCAGGCATAGTGGCTCATGCCTATAATCTCAGCACTTCAGGAGGCTGAGGCAGGAGGATTGCTTGAGCGTAGGAGTTGGAGACAAGCCTGGGCAACACAGCGAGACTTTGTGTCTACAAATAACTTTAAAAAATTAACCAGCTACTCAGGAAGTAAATTCAAGGCTGCGGTGAGCCATGATGGTGCCACCGTACTCCAGCCTGGGTGACAGAGTGAGATTCCAACCAAAAAAAAAAATAGCTGGTTACCTAAAAACTATCAACCATAAGAGAAGTTCATGAGACAGGAAGTGTAAACCAGGGAGCTAGCTGTCCAGCCAGACCACAGATGAAATTGTGAAGCAAAGAAGGCTCATTCTGGGGACACGCAGCCCCTCTCGTCGTCCCTTCCTTTCCTTTCCTTTCCTTTCCTTTCTGTTCCTAAGAGCTGCTGCATACCAGTTGCAGAAATTAATGCTATTTCCTTTTCTCAAACACGTGATGGAGAATGATCTAAGGACCTTATCCTCATCAGGATGTGAGTAATCCAGGAAAACATGTCCTGCCCAGGGACTTTAGTTCAGCAAGTCCTCTTCTGTGTTTTTAACAAGCCACCATGGTGAGTTGACTGATAGGTTCTGTGCAGCCACAGGGCAGGGGAGTGTCTGTTTTCTGTCCCCCTGTTGAATCTTGGGAGGTTAGGGCAGGAGTTGGCTCATGGTGAGGTTTCCATAAAGAGTTGAATGAGGGTGCTCAGTATGGGAAACCACCAGGGTAAATGGTCTTCCCTTCTCCCACTTCCCTTGAACTCCATCAATTTGTGTGTTAGTTTGCTCGGGCTGCCCTAACAAATTATCACAGACCAGGTGGCTCTAACAACAGCAACTTATCTCCTCAGAGTTCTGTAGGCTAGAAGTCCAAGACCCAAGGGTCAGCAGGGTTGTTATCTTTGAACGCCTCTCTCCTTGGCTTGTAGATGAGTGCCTTCTCCCTATGTCTACGCGTGGTCTTCCATGCATGTTTGTGTCCTAATTTCCTCTTCTTATAAGGACACCAGTCCTATTAGATTAGGGCCTGCCTGTATGACCTCATTTCAAATTAATTACCTTTTAAAAGATCCTATCCCCTAATATAGCCATGTTCTGAGGTCCTGGGGAGGGGCAAAATTGAGCCTAAAACGCTTAGCAGCTGTATATGGTCCCATAAGGTCTTAATCACAGGAATTTATCCATCAGCCAGGATGTGAGGGATGTGTCATGTGAGTTGTCAGACTCTTCTGGGGACTGAAATCCTTCTCAACAGGCATCCACTTATAAATGACACTGGTCCTGGAGAAATTCCTGGAGACACAAATTTTCTCTAGAAGTTTTAGCAACAGACTAGACAGCACACATCTTGTGTATCAGTGTGGCCATAACAACAGTGGTGTTCAATGCCTTCATCTGCATTAAGTGGAGCATCAAACAATTGCAGGGGAAGGGATCACTCTTGCAGCTGCAGGTTGCTAATAATGTACAGAAAACTATTTTCATAAGGCAGACTCATCGTTTGATATTTTGCTCTTATTTTTTGTGGGGTTTTTTTTAAAGGAAAATAAACCCTTAGTAAATTAGAATGTTGCAATCTAATACCACACTCCAACTCATAAATGCTTTTCTTCAAAGTTCATTTGGAAGCGTTTCAGACAGATTGTTAGGATTATTACTTTTGGGGATGAAAATTGTGCTTTTTCTTCAAACATTTCTTCCTCAACTCATAATCTTCTTCTCAGTAATATTTTGCATGTTGCAATAAAAAAACAAGAAAGAAAGGCAACCTCTGTCTATTTTTAGATGAACACATTTGCCAGATTCAAGGAGGCTTATCTAAATGCCTGCTTCCCACAGACATGAACTGTTTTCACAGTGCCAGACATAGAGGCCTGTTTCATAACCCACCTCCAAGTGGAAACTGCCAGAGTTTCTGCCATCTATAACCCACCATTATACACATTACCTCGAATCCTGTCATTTCTCTCAATAGCATCACTGTATGAAAGTGTTTGGGAAGAGGTTTGACAGGATGGGGCCTGAGAAGAGATGGACAGTTCCCGGAGGAGATTCTGTGAGCCAAGAGTCATGACAATGTTAATGACATGTCAAGGAGCCAGGGTTGTGGAGATGAGCCATGGAGGCAAATGGGCTGAGGTCCTCTAAGACTGGCTGCCTCTGAAGGCAGGCATGAGGACTCTATATGTAGGAGCAAAGTAGAATCAAGAGGCAAAGGAGAGTCTTGGTTGTACCTCTGCGCTTACAGAGTGCAGTCATCTGACCCCAACAAATGCTACTAAGCTCTTGGTTTTCTCATCTGGAGAAAGATTTGGCAATGAAGGGTGACTTGTCCAAGGTCATTCAGAAGCCAATGGCAAAGTGAACTGGAATTTAGAATCCTAATTTTCCCCCTCCACTCAGTAATTTTCCACTTGACATACTACTCTGCATTTAAAAGAAGACTTCAATCATTTTAGAAAGCTTCAATGAGCAACAATGTACACGTTAAAACTGGCCTATAAATACACAAACACCTGTACACAATGTTTATCGTGACTTTGCAAAAACTGGAAACAACTCCGAGGTCCCTTAACCAGGGATAGATAAATAGCCTATGGGCCATCCTCGCAGTGGAATGATAGCCAGCAGTCAAAACAGATGAACTACCAGAACATGCAACATCGTGGATGAATCTGAAATGCACTAAGCTGAGTGAAAGAAGTTAGACCCAACATGCTGTCCGACTCCATTTATATGACATTCTGGAAGACAGGTTCAGGGATTCCGGGGGCTAGGACTCATGTCATGCGTGACTACAAAATGTCATTAGGGACATTTGGGGATGCTGGAACTGTTCTCTATCTTCACTACGGTAGTGGTTACAGGACTGGGTGTGTTTATCAAAGTTCTTGGGTCTGTATACTAAAAAGGATGAAATTTACTGTAGTAAAATATACCTTGATTTTGAAAAATTTTTGAAGAGAGAAAAAAAGCATGTAGATATGCTCCCAGGAGGCAATGTGGTTTTAAAAAGTCACAGTGTAAACTCAGCAACCAAATTGCCTAAGTTTAAAACTAGGTTTTGCTACTTACTGTATCTAGACTCTCTGTACTTTTTTTTTTTTTTTTTTTTGAGTTGGGGGTCTCACTCTTTCGCCGAAGCTGGAGGACAGTGGGTACAATCACAGCTACTGCAGCCTCGACCTGCTGGGCTCAAGCAATCCCTCTACCTCAGCCTTCTGAGTAGCTGGGACTACAGGTGTGCACCACCGTGCCCAGCTAATTTTTTGATTTCTTGTAGAGACAAGGTCCTGCCATGTTGCCCAGGCTGGTCTCAAACTCCTGGTCTCAGGTAATCTTCCTACGTTGACCTGCCAAAGTACTGGGATTGTAGACGTGAGCCACCACGCCAGGCTTTTCATCATTTTAAAGTAGGGATAATAAAAGTATCTTCCTCATGAGCTTGTTGTAACAATTAAAGGAGGCGATTGTATTTAAAATGGTTAGAATGTTGGCTTGTGTTTGATGCATCTTTGCACAATTGTCCACTATATCCTCAGGATAAATTCCTAGAAGTACAAATGCTAGATCAAAGGTACACATTGTTATATCTATCAACAAACTGCCTTCCACAACACTTAGGCCAATTTTTACTCCCACAGACAGAGCATATGTGTTCTTGGTTCTTTGCTCTATACCCAACAGTGCTTAGTAATAGTCTTCTTATCTTTTCCAGTTTGGAAGGTTTAAAATGAGACTTCATTGTTCCTCTTATTTGTATTTTTTTATGACTAGCAAAATTGAACATATTTTCATATATTTATAGTTCATAGGTATTTATTTTTATGCGAATTACCTATTTATAATCTTTTTATTAGTGCGTTTATAGTTTTATTAATTTGTATGAACTTGTAACAGATTAGGCAGAATAATTATTAACATTCTTTTTTTGCTAGGTCTCATTCTTCTAAGCATTGAAAAATACTAACATTTGATCGAGCATACAGACATATACATTATAAGCATTCTCCCTTGTTTCTTTCATTTCTTTTTTCAACCTTGTTCACATTATTTTTGCTAAAGAAATTAACATTTTATAATTCCTTTCTGATTCCCACATTTTCTGGTCATGGTTAAGGAGGCCTTTCCTTTGATAAATCATAATCTATTCATACAACTGTTAGGTTTACATTCCCATGTTTCTCATTTATTTGGAAGTTTTAATGGCAATTCTCATTGCCCAGAATTATTCTAAAATAGTAAATGATTTTAAATTCCAAATAAAAAAGGAGGTGTCTGATGGCATTTTCAGCAGCAGACTGCAATATTAGTATGTTTCTCAGCAAGATGAGAGAAGGAGAGGTCAGAAGAAGGTAACATGAAGATGGTGACAACCTAAGAAATGTAAGTGATTGGATGATCAGAATTGTCCCACAAAATGCCCCTGGGTGATTTTTTGTTGTTTATTTTAAGAGATGGGGTCTTGCTACATTGCCTGGGCTGGAGCACAGTGATACAATCAGAGCTCACTGCAGCCTCGAATTTCTGACCTCGAGCAATTATCCTGCCTCAGCCTCCCAAGTAGCTGGGACTACTGGTGCTGTCACCACCATGCCTGGCTGCTTCTTTAATCTAATCCTGTCATCTCTTCTTATCTTCTCCTTCTGCCTGCCTCTTCCCTAGGAAATTTCCACTCTCCCTCTCCTCCCTCTACCCTGCCCACCTAACCCAAACCTCAAATCCACATTCAAAACAAAGCTGATGTTTTCAAATAGAACTTCTCCCAACTTTAAAATCTTCTTTCTAGGTTAGTGAAATCAGACTCTGCAGTCCAAGCACCACTTTAAAGTTTTGGCTCTTTTCTTTGTCCTCATTTAAAACTAACAACTTGCAAGAAATAAAATGCGAAGCATAGGTGTAGTACATTTCCTATGACCTCACATTTTAGGGTTATTTTGTTTTCTTGCTAACTGATCCTGCATTCATGCTAATGTCCCCTTTTTGCATCCTTAAAAGTACTCAGTTGTTCCATCAAAAGCCAAAAGGAAAATAAACGGTGTTTCTCAGACGATGTGAGGCAATAACAAAGGCCTCCAGCACTTTGAGAACATTTTTTGATTGAGGAGAAAGAACCAATTTTAGTGGCCATTTATTTCTTCCAGAAAACCAGCCAAATGTCTATGTATAGAGAAAGGCCAAGTTTTCCATTTGTTTGTTTTCAGAATCTGCCCTCAAGAAGTTTTTATAGAAAGAAAAGTCAACATCGGATAATGATATAAGACCTGTTATCTCAAATTCAGGGAGAAAAAAGTTCACCTAGTTATGAATTCAAATATCAGCACCAAAATCACTTTGTCTCCAGATTATCACTTAAATTCCTAAGCACGGATTTATGCAATATTTTTGAAGTATTATTTCTGAGTATTATTTAAATATTATCTCACATGCACATACAAATACACACACACCCCTCAACATAAGTCATGTAAACATATGTATATAAAAATAGAACACATATTCGTATAACATATACACTGTACACGCACACAAATATCTATATGTGTGTACACATATGGAAATGACGTAGTGCTTATCAAAACCAACCACATACTTTGGAGAGAGAAATTGGTTCAAAACACAAACCAGCAAATCAATTCTCCTCCCCTAGAGATATCTGACAATTTTAAGGTCCTGGGTATAATTGCTTCCGGCTCTTCCCAGCAGGCATACTACCAAGGTGGTGTCTCAAAAAAACAAACATACTTTTGTGGCAGATGACTGTTTTTTTGGCCTCTGAATAACTATGGCTACCCTCTCATGAAGAAAATTGTGGCCTATTTTGCCAGTTATTTTATTTTTCCAGAATAGGAAAATTCCCAGCCTAAGGCACTGGAATTACATTTTCTTTTTAAATAATTTTTATATTTTAAAGATGTGGGGTACAATACAGGGTTAGGCATACAAATGTTCATTATGCAGATACACTTGTTGATAAGGTGTGTCCCCCCTACCCCCAGGCAGTTTCCCACTACTATCACTCCATCCCTTCCCTGGCAGTTTCCCACTACTGCCAATCCTTTCCTTATAGTATTACGATATTATTCAAGGTCCGTTTATGAGTGAGAACATATGATACTCAGTCCTTTGTTTCTGTGATAGATCACTCAGTATTACAACCTCTAAGTCCATCCAAGTTGCTGCGAAGTTTATAATTTTGTTCTTCTTTATGGCTGCATAATATTCTGTCGTGTATATGTACCACATTTTTTTTTATCCGGTCCTCTTTCGATGCACAGCACCGTTGGTTCCATGTTTTCACTATTGCAATTAATGCTGCAATAAACATGCGTGCGCAAGTATCTTTTTCATAAAGTGATTTGAGTTCCTCTCACACTGTTTTCCTCAGAGGCTGTACTAATTTACACTCCCACCAATAGTGTAGAAATGTACCCTGTTCCCTGCAGCCTCTCCAGCATCTGTTGTTTTTTGAGTTATTGATGATGGGCATCCTGCCTGGAGTTAGGTGGGATCTCAGTGTGGTTTTAATGTGCATTTATTTGATAACTAGTGAGGCTGAGCACTTTTTTCATGAGCTGTTGGCTGCTCGTATGCCTTCTTTTGAGAAGTGTCTATTTGTATCTTTTGCCAACTTTGTAGCGGGGCTGTTTTTTTTCTTTTTGGCAAATTTGAGTTCCTTACAGATCCTAGATGTTGGGCCTTTGTCAGATATACAGTTGGCAAATATTTTTTCCTATTCTATGGGCTGTCTCCCTACTCTGTCAATGGTTTCTTTGGCTTTGCAGAAGCTTGTCAGTTTGATGAGGCTCCACTTGTCTGTCTTGTCTCTTATGGCATGGGCACGTGTGGATTTGATCAGGAATTAGTTGCCAGTTCCAATTTCCATAAGGGTATCTCCTATGTTTTCTTATAGTTTGGGGTATTATGTTTAGGTCTTTGATCCATTTAGATTTGATTTTTGTGTATGGTCATAGGTAGAGGTCTTGTTTTAATCTCCTGCATGTGGTCAGCAGTTTTCCCAGCACCATTTACTGAATAGGTTCTCCTCTCCCCAGTGGTTGATGGTGAAGGTTTTATCAAAGATGAGTTGGTTGAGAAATTGAGGTTTTGTTTCTGGAACCTCGATCCTGTTCCATTGGTCTATATGTCTGTTCTTGTACCAGTACCAGACTGTTTTGATTATTGTAGCTTTATAATGAACTTTAATGTCTGGGAGCATGATGCCTCCTGTTTTGTTTTTTGTTTGTTTGTTTTTTCCTGAGAATTGTTTTAGCTATTCGTGGTTGTTTATGTTTCCATATGAATTCCTGTATTGTCCTTGGAATTACATTTTCTAAAGGAAAAACTTATGCCTCATTACCATTAAGAAGATATCTCTCAAATTCTCACCTATAATGATGATCTGACTGGGATGGAACCTATTACCTTCTAGTATCTAGAACATGTGTGTGTGTGTGTGTGTGTGTGTGTGTGTGTGTGTGTGTGTGTGTGTGTGAACCCAAGCATACATGCAAAAGTTCAGTGGAATTTCACTATGGTTAACATTAGCCTGTCTTAATTATCTCATTTCTTCATCTCTCTCATCTTGAGCATGTTATCACATTTTAACTCATCCTCCTCTTTAATCAGGCATTTATGAAGTCTCTGTGCTGTATCTGGTACTGTGCCTGGTACCCTAGATGCAAAAATGATTTCTTTCTTCATTTATTCCAAACTGTACCATTCCATGAGGATTTTAGGACGTGCAAACCTAAGGATTCCTACCCTGGAAGGGCTTACAGTCTTATTTTCTTTGCCATTTCCAAAAAGTCAACTCTTAAAATTCATCTGTTATTTATTAAATGTCCAATCTTGTTATATAAATACTTCACCTTATTTGGAGCTAAGAACAAAGCACATAATTCCTCTTGAATCGATTTTTCTAGCAGACCTCTTCTATCTGGTGTCATGTCAACAGATATGGATTCAGGCCAGAGCCACCTGTGTTACACTTGTCTAAATATTGGAGTTTGTAATTACCCGAGAAGAACAGAGTTCATGTTTCTTCAAGTCAGTAGCTCTTTTTTCTCTGACATAGCAAAAATGCACTGACACACTTGGAGAGGCAAATTTTACAGACAGAATAAGAATACATGTGAAAATAGTTGGAAAAGTTTAAAGTCTGATATAATTTATCATTATAATTTTTAAAATCAGTAGACTTTGAAATGTTGACCTCTGGCTTCAAAGATTTAAACCGTTGGAAAAGAATGTTTTATTCCACAAACCACAGTTGGCCAAATTGTAGCCCTTTTCTTAATGTGCTCTTTAATTTCACTAATATGGAGCTCTTTAGATGACCTTATTTGACTTATTTGAACATTAGCATACACATCTTTTTAAATATGGAGCTTTGGGGTCAAATGCCAAGAATATCATCTGAATCTGATTCTATATCAATAAGACATCTGATTATGGTTTTGATCCCAAGGATGGTTGAGGCCATTTTTAAAAAACAAAAACAAAAACAAAAATTTTAGCAAGGATTATAGTGTCTTAGGTTGAGCTGTCCTAGTGTAGACATTAAGACAAAGATTAGAAAGCAAGCAGCTTATTTGAAAAATGATTCCCAAGAAATACTGGTAAGGGAGTACAGAAGAGAGACATGAAGAAGACGGATGCAGTAAAGATTATCACTTGCCAGTGTGAGCAACCAAGGGTCTGGTTATCTCGGCAAAGTAGGAAGTCAGAAAACAGGCCTCAGTTGTCCCACTTGCCTGATAAGAATGTTTGGCTACTTAACGTCCAGTTCCTTTGAAAAAGAATAACTTGCTGAGAGCTGTTCCCAGGGACACTAGGCCCTTGGGAAAATAATTATAAGTGCTCACAGTCTGCCTCCATTGGCATGTATGGGGAAAGGTGAGTGCCCAAGGTATGTATGGCTATAAATAGATGTTCTGTGGGAACTCCATGGCACCAGTTTAATTCCTTCATTAGTTTTCCGTATAGAATGACCAAATAGGATTCTTCCCTGGTTTGGGTTTTGTTTTCGTTGTTTTCTACTTTCACTTCTATTCTACTAGAATTAACCAATCAGAGTTTTAATTATTGTAAGTTTTCTTCTGTGGTCCCTGCTTCTACCAAGTCCAGTTGTCTTACTCTGTTGCCCAGACTGGAGTATAGTGGCACGATCATGGCTCACCACAGCCTTGACCTCCTGGGCTCAGTTAATCCTTCAACATTAGCCCTCCGAGTAGCTGGAACTATAGGCACACACCACCACACTTGGCTTTTTTTTTTTTTTTAATTATGATTTTTTTTGTAGAGACGAGGTCTGGCTAATGTCGCCCAAGCTGGTGTTGAACCCCTGGGCTCAAGCAATTCTCTCGCCTCGGCCTCCCAGAATGCTAGGATTTCAGGTGTGATTCATCACACTCGGCCCGGTTTTCTTACACGGAATTTTTTCTGCAGACATAGCTGTTTTCATTTTCTTTTGTGTTTTATTGCTTTCACCAGGAATAACCATTGTAAATTAGATTAAGTAAAGCTGATAGTTTGACTAATCATTGAGCAGTTGTGAGCATTCCCCCTTAACTAGGCTAAGGTTGCTCCATCTCTGTAACCAGCTCCACCATTTACTTAGTTGTGTGGACGGTAGAAAATTTATAATTTAGGCTACTTAAGTCTCAGTCTGCTCATTTGCAAACTTGTGCTCAGAATAGAGACATCCTAACTTTATGTTAGGAACCAATTCAAGTAAATCCTTTAGAAGAATTCCTGGCAAAGAGAAAGTGTTCAATGTGCCACTCATTATTGTTGTGGTTACTGTTATGTAAGGTTATGATAATGGTATGTTCTCACTCACAGGCAAGCCCTGATCACTGGTCACATGAGTACAAGGGTGGGATCAGCAGACCGTGGACATGGCTAGGGGAGAGAGGAAGGGTGGGAGGAGGGAGGAGGGAAGGTGACAACACACTGAACACCTGAGCACCTACTTTCAGGGGAAGAGAGAGGGCCAGCTAGAAACCCAGACTTTATCTGCATGCAAATTATTTATGTAGAAAACTCTCACTTGTATGCCACAACTCTATATAAATTAATAAATATAAATAAATAAATAGTCCCACTTCTGGGTCAATAATCTTTCGCAACGGGGTTTCGTCTGATGAGGAAATGATAAGACAATTTGTATAATGAGCCTGTTACCTAGTAGACACTAAGCACATGCCCCTCCCCCCCTTTTCCTTTCCTTGGGATGTGTGCCTTAAGTGTGGAGGATGGGGAAAATGGTGTCACTTTGAGTTTCTAGAAAGTTGGCCTTCCTAAATGCAGAAGAGTATGAGATTTACTGATGGACATGTCATATCAAGTTGATGTGATGCTCCGATATCCTTTCCAACTCCCTTAAGAAAAGTTTGATGTGATCTTCTTATTTTTGTGGTTCTCATCCTACAATCAGCACTTACAGATTGAGAGCATGTGCTACTTACGATTATGAGCTTAATAAATTATTTCTATAAGATTGTGCTTGTCTTTGGAGGCCAAAGCAGGAGGATCACTTGAGGTCAGAAGTTTGAGACCAGCCTGGGCAATATAGCAAGATCCTATTTCTACAAAAAAAATAAATAAATCAAATTACCCAGGTATGGTGGTTCACGCCTATAATCTCAGCACTTTGGGAGGCTGAGGCAGGAGGATCACTTAAAGCCAAGGGTTTAAGACCAGCCTAGGCAACAACAAGACCTCGTCTCTAAAAA
Organism: Carlito syrichta; assembly: GCF_000164805.1. NCBI lineage: Eukaryota > Metazoa > Chordata > Mammalia > Primates > Tarsiidae > Carlito > Carlito syrichta. Next base: position 330,865 of record NW_007249764.1, read on the forward strand.
AAAAATTTTTTTTTTAATTAGCCAGGTATGATGGCTCATACCTATAGTCCCAGCAACTCAGGAGGCTGAGACAGCCTGAGCATTGGGAGGCTGCAGTGAGTGTGGTCAAGTCACTGCACTTCAGCTTGGGCAACAAAGTGAGATCCTATCTCAAAAAAAATTATTAAAAATAAAAAGAGCTGTGCATATGTTTTGTCTTTTTGTCTTTTTTAGATTTGATTGTAGGTGCATTCGGAACAGGAAAGGTTGCTGTTTACAGGTATGTGGTTGGTGGTATGCAAGTATTCTTCATTTTCTTTTTGTTGTTAGTTTTGCCTTATTTTAACTGCGTATTCTAGAGAATATTTTGATATGTCTTTTAAAGTCTGGAGGTATTTTTTGCTCTCAGTTTTTAAACTTTTTTGCCGTCTTTGTATTTTTATCCTTTTACCAAACTTCTAGACCCTACAAACATGACGTGAAAGTTAAATCAGATATAAAACTCAGCAGATCTCATAAAATGACCCACTTTTTAGATGTGACTGTATTCGATTTATTTTTTGCTTTGAAAATGTGTTGAAATGCCCACTTAGAAATAAGGGATGCAGACTGGAAGAACATTACTACTTGTCCTAGCTTCTATAATCAAACTGGACGCTAAGTTAGGGAACAGAACATACCAGAAATTGGTAGTCTCCAAAAGCAAGTATTGAAAACAGTTCAAATATAGCAGCTATGGATTCAAAGCCTGACCATTCTGTACACTCACTGATTTATAATCTTGACTTTCCTATGACTATGACTTTCTGAGCTTCAGATTTTTCATCTGTAAAAGGAAGATAGCAATACTTTATAACATTACATTTGTTAAAAGGATTCAGTGAGAATTTGTATATGAACTACACAGAACAGTAACTTTGGTGCTCAAAGTCCTTAAGTTCTTTTCTCAAAAAAAATTTATAGGAATTTGGCCAGGTGTGGTGGCTCACACCTATAACCCCAGCACTTTGGGAGCACGAGGCAGAAGGATTACTTGAGCCCAGGAGTTCAAGACCAGCCTAGACAACATAGTGAGCCCTCATCTTTACAAATAATAATAATTATTATTATTATTTTATTTATATATATATATATATATATATATATATATATGTTAATTAGCTGGGTGTGGTGGCATGTGCCAGGAAGCTGGGATGGAAGGATCGCTTGAGCCCAGGAGTTTGAGGCTGTGGGGAGCCATAATCGTGCCACTGCACCCCAACCTGGGCGACAGAGTGAGACCCTGACTCAAAAGTATATATATTTATAGGAATTCAAGACATTACTAGGTCAGATGTCAAAGCAAATGGCCCAGAGCTTACCTGGGTGTACAGCCATGTAATACTAACCTCATCAACCTCCAGAAAGATGCTAAGGTTAGGTAAGATTTTCGTCAGTCCCAAGATAAACTCCAAAAGGGCTGAGTTCTACCAGCCATGCCTAGTATCTCTTTCAGATACTAGAGAATTGGTCAGTTGAAACTCTCAGAATCTGAAATGTAGCACTTGGGTTTGTGGTGACCATATTTTATCATCTGACTTTCCAAGGACTGTAGCTAATATTGAAAATAAAATTATGTAACAAAGTGCAGATAAGTAGCAGAGGAACTTAGGAAAAACCCCAGGGGGCCTCACTGTTTAAGTTGTTTAAAGCAGTACCCTAAACAACATTCTGCCTGCAAGACACAGCCCTCCTTCTGTGGGGGAACAACTTTCCCAACATGTTGTTATTTCTCCCTGTCATTTGGAGACTGTGGCTCCCATCTACCATATCTTGGAACCAAGCTTTAAAAATTGTTCCACTTTCTTCCCCCATGATTTACTCTCATTTTATTATCCTCATCTGGGTGGCTGGAATTAGTTTATATCCGGCCCTCTCTCCTCAAATTTGGCTGCATATTAGAATCACCTGGAGAGTTTGTTTAGCATTCCAGTGTCTGGTCCTTACCCCAGAAGTTCTGGTTCACTTGGTCTGTGGTGGAGCCTGGGCCATAGAATTTGTTTTAAAGCTCCTTGGGTGATTATACTGTGCGGTGAGGAATTGAGAACCACTGTTCTGGGTGAAGTATAGAATTATTCTGGAAACCCACCTTCATGTGCTCAAGCTAAATCTACAAAGCTTGGCTACAGCATTAAAGCTAGAGTTGAAATAAAAAATTATCAGTCAAGGAAACAGCAACATTTGCAAAATTCAAGTACTTACAGACACGTGTGGCTATAAGATAATGCATTTCATCAAATATGGACATAGCCAACCCATTGCAGAGTAGTATTTCACGGCAATATTGCCACATTACCAGAAACCTGCCCCATTAAAGAAAGCACATTTAACATAAAAAATTTTTTTTAAAAAAGCGCATTTGTGAATGCAACTGGGCTTGATGGACCCACAGCATTCTTTATTTGTGTTTGTATGTTTCCAGATGTATTTAGAGTTAGTTAGTTGAGGGTGGTGCCCACCTGGTCATGCAGGGAGCAAAATTATTTGTGCAAAGGCTGGGAACGTTGGTGAAGGTATCTAGAAGGGGAGTTGTGTTTGCAGTGAAGTGGACGTCTCCCTGTGGCTCACATGGTTTATTTATTTATTTATTTTTTGAATTGGAGTCTCACTGTGTTGTCCAGACTGGAGTGCAGTGGCCGCTCCCGGCCACCGCAGCCTCGTCCTGCTGGGCTCCAGCGATCCTTCCGCCTCAGCCTTCCAAGTAGCTGGAACTACAGGCGCGCACTACCACGCCCAGCTAATTTTTTGATTTATTGTAGAGATGAGGTCTCGCCTGCCCAGGCGGGTCTCGAACCCGTGGGCTCAGGCAATCCACTCACCTCAGCCTCCCAAAGGCGCGGGATTACAGGCTGAGCCACCGAGCCCGGCCACATGGTTTATTGAAACCCACTCTCTGCTGCCTCCCTGCAGAGCGAGACCAGTTGTGACGGTGGATGCCCGACTGCTGCTGCACCCAATGATCATCAATCTTGAAAATAAAACCTGCCAGCTCCCAGACTCTATGACATCTGCAGCGTGGTGAGTTAGTCCAGTGTGTCTCAAACTCTAATGTGAATTCACATCATCTGGGTATCTTGTGGAAAATGCAGATTTGGGTTCAGAAAGTCTGGGGCAGAGCCTGGGATTTTGCACTTCTGGAAAAACTCCAAGAGGGTGCTGATGCTGCTGGTCTGGGGACCAAGTTTGAGCAGCAAGGAGTTCATCTTTTGAAAGATCTGTGGCATGATGCTGATCTTTGGCTACCGACTTGTTGTAGGAAGGCTACTTCTCTAATCTACGGGTTCTAGGTGAGATGAGAAGCAGAAAAATGCTTGGGAAAATTCCCAGTAAAACAAATCTTGGAGATCGTTTTTAGATTTCTGGCATACTAAAATAAACATTAACCAAACTAAAAATATAACAAAATACCTAGATTCCTGCATTTGTGTAGGCTTATAGTTATCACTTTTCAGACATATATAATGTCCCTTTTAAAAAATATCAAGTTTGGGTTAAATTACTCAGTTTCCCGTGCTGACAACAGATGTTAGTTTTATAACAACACGTACCACTGGACAGAAGGTAAACGTTTACAAAAATTGAGATTTTTGTGCCTTCAATTGTACTTTTATGGCCATGATCTCATCACTAGAATATCTGTAGAATTATTTCTTTGCCTGGACTTTCAGAAGTTGGTTGATACAGTTTCTGGAAGTGTTTCTTCTGAATTCTGTCAATCACCTGAAGGGGAATAAGATGGTACTTGATTATAAGACAGTTCAAGAAAATGCCACTTTGTTTCCCAACATGTGGGACCTCAAGGGTCAGAAGTCATCATGTTGGATAATGCCATCAGGGTCTATTCTCTGAAATCAACAAATCCTTGGAGAACTTGAGACTTGCCTTTATTTTCCAGGGAATGTGTTCTAACTCAGACAGTATGCTCGGTTCCTGAGAATGTCAGAATTGCAGAACAAACCAGTCTTGACCCAAAGAAGTTATCAGCAGCCAGTTTTAGTGTGTTGTTGATGGCCTTATGGCAGGAGTTCATACTGGCATCAAAGCTTTTGAGGGTGGAGGGTGGGGAGTAAGGAGGACCCTGAAGAATTCTTTGAAAAACATACTATTTCAGGGAACTGGGGAGTGGAGGGGTGGGGGGAGGGGATGTCCTCCTTTAACTGCTTTTGAAGGTTTGGAAAGTGCCCTGGGCACATTTTAAAATGGTTTAAAACCATAAAATAGTATAATGAAAACCTGATCTGAGAAAATATGTGAAACAGCTAGTATTTATCCTTACCCTGGCAGGATTAAATGAACAGTAAATGAACTGAGACCTGCTACTTGCTCATGAGTATGAAAACTTAGTATTTCTCCCAAATAGACTCATGTTCACACCTTCAGAATGGAATGAACTTCTAGACTAAATTCTTGTCAGTACATGTGGCACACTCTGATTTAAAATGTTGTTGTCGTGAATGAAACACTTTTTTTCCCAAGGATTTTCATTTATGGATATTTTTTATAAGATTGAAGTGGAGATTAGGGGATCTGTTTGTTTTTGTGGAAAGAATATTACTTTTTAACGAGAAAATGTCTTTCTTTTCACAAGCCATTTTCTTGTTGTATTAAATCATAGGAAGATAAAATGCAATCTGTTATGTGGACAAATGTGTAATATATCCTTTTACAATTACTTCTTTGATTCTACTGCATACATTTTCTGAAAGATGCTTTGTCTTCACATGCAAAAGTTTTAAATGGTACCTCAGAGTTATCAGAAGATGGCAAGTTAACAGTTTCTCTGATTCTTTTCTTTTTTATTTTAGGAATTGAGCTTAATTTTTCCAAGTGATGGAAAGGCCTCTGTTGATTTTCTTTGCTCTTATTTTTTATCTGTGTTTGAGAGAACCCTGTATTGTACATCTGAAAACTATTATGTAAACTCTAATTGGCAAATAGTTCTTTACTTCCATCAGTGTGGATTTCTGTGTCTTTCAAACAGCTGTGTGGTTTTATAAAGTCTCTTCTGTTGGCATTTCTAGAAGGAAAAAAACTCAGTAAATATTAATATATTTGGTTACTAACCAATTAGAAAAAGAAAAACTCTTTAGTGAAAATTTTCACTTTAAAAATGTGACGGTCAGTAACTACTCACTTGTGAAACCTGAAAAAATACTTTCCAGACATAAGGGACTTTTTGTCAACTCTGATATTTGCTATTGTTGAGATAGGATTGAATTGACAAGAATGAAAAAGGAATTGTTTTGTACCTTGAAATCATGTTTCACGTTTATCTCGTTGTGTCTTCATCATATATAGCTATGAGCACTGTCACATCACAAAATCGTTGTTCCAACTATGCTCGGGTTGGGACTAGTCTTAGAAGAAGGATCATGTGGTATATTGCCCTGCCTTCTAACCATATTAGAAGCACCATTCTCAAATAGTTTCATTTGATTTTATGGTTTTACTGGTAAAAATTTTAGTGGTTGATTTTATGTTTGTTTGTTGTTGTTGTTCTAATCAGACCTATTCAGATTAATAGGCCGTATTGAATATGACTGTAAATTCAAGTTTGAAATTTCAATTCTAATTTGATAAGATTTCACAGCTTTTCCTGATGACCCAAGTGTGCTTTATAATTAGATGAAGACCTGCAAATGGACCTAATTCTATGGTATATATAATGCATGATGTGTGTGTTTATCTATAATATAATATACATGTTTTTCTAAATTTAGAATGAATATGTCAATCCACTAATTTTTGAGATTTTTCTTTAAAGATAAGAATATTGTGCTTGAAAAGTTATGACTTGACAAACTCTTTCTGCTAAAGATAGCTATATACTGGTAGGTTTCGGTTAGAGTGCTATTATCAATAATTCACACAATTCAGTTAAGTTGAAGTGGTTATATTAAACTTGTATGAAAAAAAGATAAAGTCATCCAGTTGGTAATGAGATCGAGGTAACAGAACAGGGGAACTAAGAAAGAAATATATTTCTTACACTGACATATAATTCATAAATCCAGAGTAACCCATCAACTGATGACATCATTTATCAACCAAATACTTTTTCACAAAAAGGGAGTAATATTCACTTTCATAGCTTTAATGTATTCCTTTTTTAGAAATCTTATTGCTATTGAATTGTTTGTGTTTAAAATGCTGTATATAAAATGATTTCAATTTATATATCTTGATAATTTCATTATAATAGGAATTTATCTTATAAAAGTCTATACAGTGTAATGATAAATACAGACCAATAGATGATTTTAACACATAGCCAATTACTTCCAAAAAAAGTTGGACACAGGAAAAATTTCAATTTTGAAAGCCAGACTTACTACAACATTTAAAGATGTGATTAACTATTTGTCTTTCTTGAATAATTCTAATTGAAGTAGAAATGGGTTGGACTTGAGATTTCTCTGGGGAAGTGGTATAAACACTTGTAATAGCATAGACATTTCAGGAAACTTTTGGCTTAATGGTATGTGGCAAATTATTTACCCTGAGGGAAGACATTGACTGAGGTCACAGTAGATAGATGAATCCCAGATGTGACACTTTTTCATTATGTTTGACACAGGAAGCTGACACATAATTAAAGTATGATTAGGGATTATTTATTTCTTTTGAATTCTATAGAAATATTCAAATCATACTGTGGTATTTTACTAGTAAAAATTGTAAGACTGTCATTAAATCATACTTAAGTATTTTCTTAGAAATATGAAAAGGCCCCATCTAATGCTGGCTGTTAAGGCTTGGAATTTTTCAGGAGAGAGGTGAACACATTCATTCAACTAAGTCAGGCAGACATAATCTTCCATTTCCCATTCCTTTCATGGTCACAGACCAGAGCCAAGTGCAGGCCATCCTACAAGCCAATACAGACATTTCCCTTGATTGTGGTTATGGCGCGTTCAAGGCAAAGCTATAAAATGTCTCTTATGGGCATCTGTCCCCTCTTTATTGTTTTTATAGATCATGCCCGCCTAGCTAGAGACAGTAACTTGAGTTACGTGTTTTCTTTCTTTCTCCCCTCCCTCTTCTGGCCTTTCTACCTCCAGCCTTATTCCACCTCTAGCAAATTTCCACCAAGTTCCATCTCCTTCCAAGAAGAGTGGGTGATTTGAGTTAAGCATACCATGGCGCTCCAGGCTTCTTGGATTAAATCCACGCTCCTTAGTATGACTTTCCCTGTTCCCCACCAATCCACCAAGCCAGCCTTGCCTCCTATGACTTCGCATCCTGCTCAGGGCTCCAACCACACTAATGTCTTTAGGCTTCTCAGATGGGGCCATGTTTGGACTGACCTCCAGGCTTGCCTCTAGCTATGCTCTTGCTGTGCTACCTAATGCTTCCATCCTGGGCACATGGAAGATACCCACGTGTATTGTATTTATTGGATGAAGGCAGCAAGTAACTGATGAATTGATCAATGGATTAAATCTCTTGTAATATTTTCAAGTATTATCTTCTATGCAATAATAATTGAATAGTGTTGACTGGGGTGAAAAATGTATGTATGTATGAAGGGATCCCACCCCAAAAAACAGAATTATTTTTTGGAGGGCAAGCCCCTTGGAGTTTAGACCTCCCCCGCTAGGTAAGTATTCTATAAACCTATTGGCATCAGCGTGCCAGCTAGCATTGGGAGAGACTACATTCAGCTTCAGTAAATTTTTTTTTTTTGTAGACATTCTTTCAACGCATTTGCTCATTTCATGATGGGCAATTTATGAGCACACCTGCCTACACCACACTGAATGTTCAGCAGTTTTTGACCAAAAATGACATGGTCCATGCCATGCCTCACCCATGCCTCACCCTCCCTATTCACCCAATCTCACCCTGAGCAGCTTTTTTTTGGTTTTTTTTTTGGTTTCCCTTGCTGATAAAAGTCCTCAAAGAGAAACATTTTGTCAATGTGGAAGAGGTGAAACAATAAATGACAGCAGCACTCAAAGGCATCCAACTTGATGAGTTCAAAAACTGTTGTGAGCAGTGGAAAAAGTCTCATTAGGTGTATTACATCAAATGGAGAGTATTTTGAAGGTGACTGAAGTTTAAACATGTAAGAATAAATACATTATTTTTAAATAAATAAATTCTGGGGTTTTTGGGGGTCCCCCCTTTGTATGTGTGTGTGTATATATGTGTGTGTATAATTAGAAGAATAGAAGGTAAAATGGTAGGTTCGTTTTATCTGAGATAAGGTCAAAGAAGATTTCAACTTCATTTTCAAAACTTAATTAACCAATACATTATTGACTATTTTTTCCATAGCTTTTCTTTAAGCGTATGTGCATCTGTAGCAGGCCAGAGCATTTCAAACACAATAGGTGAGCATGTTTTCATTTTTACACTCCTATACTATACTAAGAAAATTGAACAGTAACCATGTGTCCGCAAAGACAATATAAAACTTTTAAAAAGAGTCCTTTAAAAAAGTTTCTATTACGTATATGGAACCTTCTACAAAAATATCACTCCAATGACTGGATATACTATTATCTATAGTATAATGAAGAGCAGAATGGCAATTTGTGTAAAACCATTGCAAAACAATTTTAGTCTGGAGAGTCGTCTATAAAATTTTTTCAGCCTATGTGTCATGTTTGATCTCAACTATGAAAAAACTATGTTTCCTGAATAAACAACTTGAAACAGTAAGTCATCTTTCTGATAGAGCACTGGTAAATTGAATACTTTTTCTCTCCTAATTATGTTTACTTTATTTCTGTCATTTAGCCCTGATGGCTGAGGTGCAATTAGATTCCCTGAAACAAAAAGGAGCCATTAAACGAACACTCTTCCTTGATAATCATCAGTCCCATCGAGTCTTCCCTCTTTTGATAAAGCGGCAGAAATTCCTCCAGTGCCAGGACTTTCTTGTTTACCTTCGAGTAAGTGTTCCAGAAACAACTTTTCTGTCCTCTGACATTCATATCCAAATTCCAACCGTTTTTCTCCATTTCATCATCATGTTTGTCTGCATAGATCCCCATGTGTCTATTTTTATTTTCATAGCAGGAAACTTTATTTTAAGGTCAAACACTCTCTTCTTGACCCTGACGTCAACTAACCTAACGATGTGTTGCTGTGAATTTCTAAGTCTTCCTTTTGTGTTGAACAAAATCTTTGTAATGGCACTCAACTCAGAGGGTTTTCATTTCTAACCTCCTCCTCCCCAAAAAACATAAAAGTTCAACACAATTTATTTGAATTATTATCCTATGTGAGTATGTCTTGTTAGATTTTATCAATGTGCATTCTAAAGCCAACTCAGGAAAACATTAAGGGATTCAAAACTTTTATTTAAAATAGTTTATAATTATCTTTTTAATGTAATGCATTTTTACACTGACTCCAAACCCTACCATGAAATTTGAAAAGCCAAAATATTTATGACAATTAACCACCTTCACTTTGCCAGTTGTGAGGTTGTAATAATTTGTCATCTTTTTCTCTCCTCCTTTAAGGGACATAGCAAGGAAAACCCCAAGAAAGACCACAGGTTCATAGCACATTTGAGAATGAAAAGTTGTCTCCATGACCTTGCTTTTTCTTATGGCCTTGTGTCTAATTATGCATCTTATGATGACCTTTTGTATCTTATTATGCATCTTATGATGGCACACAGCTGAAGGGTAGCGTGCAGTCTGCTTGCGTAGTGCCTGCTGCTTGGAACTGACCCCTCCCCCCAAGAGGAGTTCTGTTTCTTTCCAATGTACTGAAGGTGTTTTGGAGTTCACGCAAGCAAGGCTTTAAAAAGATGACAAGAGAGAAAGGGAATCAAAATGTTTTCTTCCTCTGGGCCCAAGAGACTCATAAATCCCGGCAGCCTCATGAAAACAAAAATTCAAATTCTTATGGCTTTTGTGACACTTATGGTAAATAAGCGTATTTTTTTACTTTGCAACTTGACCGATACCGTGTGAATCACTGAAGTTCTGGAGTACCCAAAGATTGCCTCCAGAAACATATTTCAATGAAGCCATAGCTCTAAGTGATTTCATCACTGAACATATATTAATTATGCTGGCTACCATATACTACATAAATCAGAGAGTATCTAAGTCTGCTGAAAGATAATTGTTTCATCATTCACTTTCATTGAGTATGGTCCAGCATTCCCTGCCTTTCAAACACTGACATCTTGCAGCTATTTCACGGACCCTCTCTTGAGTTTCTGATTATCTTCCCTAGGATGAAACTGAATTCCGAGATAAATTATCTCCAATCAACATTAGTTTGAATTACAGTTTGGATGAATCCACCTTTAAAGAAGGCCTGGAAGTGAAACCGATACTGAACTACTACAGGGAAAATGTTGTAAGTGAACAGGTAGGTCCTGGGAGGGCTTTGATGGCATTTTTCTCAAGCAAGCTCTGGGGGAGTGTTGTTCCCATGGCCTTAAGACAGAAGCCAGGGCCTTTTGTTTTTATTCCTGCACACAGACATGTAACATTTGGGAGTTTTTCCTGCCATGTTTCCTGAAACACTGCATCATTGTGTTTTTCAGAAGCCCTTCCTCTTGTGCAACCAAGATTTAATTTGTTCAAAATGTGTCTGTAATGGAAGCAATACAGCCTGTAATCCTCAAAACATTGCCAGAATAACATTTTTTTTACAGACATTTCAGAATGCATTGGAATTGGGCTAACATGTAAACCAGTCTATTTGGGGAGGTCACCACACAACGTAGAATACAGAACTGGGTAGAATCGTCATAGTGAAATGCAAGCTTTGGTTTCATTTGTGGCATCGTTCATAATTTTCAAGAAAAAGGATGCGATTCCATTTTTCCCAGATTGTTTCTGATGCATGTTTGCACAACACAGGCTCACATCCTGGTGGACTGTGGAGAAGACAATTTGTGTGTTCCTGACTTGAAGCTGTTGGCTAGACCGTAAGTTTAAATAAATAAATGTGTGCATTATATCTAATGGAATACAGGTGTTTATTTAAGGCTTCTCTGGAGAAAGTATACACTTCCAACAACTACAAAAAAAATATGCTGCGTGAAAATCTTGAGCTTGGCTACCCTTTGGGTTAGTCTGTGGTTTGGGTCAGTACTTTGTCATTGGTGTCAAATGACACATCCTAAGATTTTGCCCAGGCTGTTTCATCTTTCAACAAAAGTGGGAAAAAAAGTGTTTTTGTTCAAAGTAAACTCATGAATGGGGTGGCTCGGGTTATATTTACTTGCCTCAGTCAAGTGGACAAAGGAATCAAACAGGCAGGTTCCATCTCTACCTTTACCAAACTAACTCTTGCTGCACTCTGTGACTTGAAGCCATCCTTAAAACTGTCAACACAAAATTAATTTTAATTTACTGGAAAAAAAAAATGTAAATGGCACTCTGTGGAGTAAAGCAGAAGGTGACACAAAAATTAAATGAGAATGAAAGGGGTTCAAAGTTGCCATTAACAGAGGCCCCTACTCCGGCACCGGAAATTGCACCGCATTATGTTATGAAAAGACATAAGACTAGGATATAAAACATCTTATGGTGGAAAGAAGCAGATGTGTGCTTCTTTTCCTCCCAGAAACTATCTCACTATCAGGGTTTGGAATCTGCTTGGTAACCTCTCAAGGGGACCCCCAGAATTCAAAATTTATCAAATGTCAAGGGCAATCATTTTGAGTAAGATTCCAAAGTGGGATAGGCATTTCCAAACATTGGTTTGACTTGTAGTTCAAAGTGAATTAAGTTTCCTCAAAATACCTCAGATCTTTCTCTCGGCTAGTTAAGATCTTGTTTTACCTGCCTACTTCTCTCTTATTGTCTACTTTGCATTAATCTCCCCCTCATACTTTCTAAGCCATCTTTCTTTTTTTCTTTCTTTCTGTCACTCATTTTCTCCTAGTGTATGTTTTCAGTGATGTGCTGAAGCTGCCTCATCCTGGCTTGTAAAACCAAATGTTAAATTTGCAGGAATTTTGCTAGTTGATTGTTAAGCATGTTGGTAGCTTGAAATTGACATATAGTGGGTGAGTGTACACCATTCACCAATGGAATCTGAAAATACTATCAATCAATACTTTTTTTTTTTTTT
>NW_007249764.1:342959-345006 GCF_000164805.1 Carlito syrichta
ACATCAAATGGAGAGTATTTTGAAGGTGACTGAAGTTTAAACATGTAAGAATAAATACATTATTTTTAAATAAATAAATTCTGGGGTTTTTGGGGGTCCCCCCTTTGTATGTGTGTGTGTATATATGTGTGTGTATAATTAGAAGAATAGAAGGTAAAATGGTAGGTTCGTTTTATCTGAGATAAGGTCAAAGAAGATTTCAACTTCATTTTCAAAACTTAATTAACCAATACATTATTGACTATTTTTTCCATAGCTTTTCTTTAAGCGTATGTGCATCTGTAGCAGGCCAGAGCATTTCAAACACAATAGGTGAGCATGTTTTCATTTTTACACTCCTATACTATACTAAGAAAATTGAACAGTAACCATGTGTCCGCAAAGACAATATAAAACTTTTAAAAAGAGTCCTTTAAAAAAGTTTCTATTACGTATATGGAACCTTCTACAAAAATATCACTCCAATGACTGGATATACTATTATCTATAGTATAATGAAGAGCAGAATGGCAATTTGTGTAAAACCATTGCAAAACAATTTTAGTCTGGAGAGTCGTCTATAAAATTTTTTCAGCCTATGTGTCATGTTTGATCTCAACTATGAAAAAACTATGTTTCCTGAATAAACAACTTGAAACAGTAAGTCATCTTTCTGATAGAGCACTGGTAAATTGAATACTTTTTCTCTCCTAATTATGTTTACTTTATTTCTGTCATTTAGCCCTGATGGCTGAGGTGCAATTAGATTCCCTGAAACAAAAAGGAGCCATTAAACGAACACTCTTCCTTGATAATCATCAGTCCCATCGAGTCTTCCCTCTTTTGATAAAGCGGCAGAAATTCCTCCAGTGCCAGGACTTTCTTGTTTACCTTCGAGTAAGTGTTCCAGAAACAACTTTTCTGTCCTCTGACATTCATATCCAAATTCCAACCGTTTTTCTCCATTTCATCATCATGTTTGTCTGCATAGATCCCCATGTGTCTATTTTTATTTTCATAGCAGGAAACTTTATTTTAAGGTCAAACACTCTCTTCTTGACCCTGACGTCAACTAACCTAACGATGTGTTGCTGTGAATTTCTAAGTCTTCCTTTTGTGTTGAACAAAATCTTTGTAATGGCACTCAACTCAGAGGGTTTTCATTTCTAACCTCCTCCTCCCTCACTTTGCCAGTTGTGAGGTTGTAATAATTTGTCATCTTTTTCTCTCCTCCTTTAAGGGACATAGCAAGGAAAACCCCAAGAAAGACCACAGGTTCATAGCACATTTGAGAATGAAAAGTTGTCTCCATGACCTTGCTTTTTCTTATGGCCTTGTGTCTAATTATGCATCTTATGATGACCTTTTGTATCTTATTATGCATCTTATGATGGCACACAGCTGAAGGGTAGCGTGCAGTCTGCTTGCGTAGTGCCTGCTGCTTGGAACTGACCCCTCCCCCCAAGAGGAGTTCTGTTTCTTTCCAATGTACTGAAGGTGTTTTGGAGTTCACGCAAGCAAGGCTTTAAAAAGATGACAAGAGAGAAAGGGAATCAAAATGTTTTCTTCCTCTGGGCCCAAGAGACTCATAAATCCCGGCAGCCTCATGAAAACAAAAATTCAAATTCTTATGGCTTTTGTGACACTTATGGTAAATAAGCGTATTTTTTTACTTTGCAACTTGACCGATACCGTGTGAATCACTGAAGTTCTGGAGTACCCAAAGATTGCCTCCAGAAACATATTTCAATGAAGCCATAGCTCTAAGTGATTTCATCACTGAACATATATTAATTATGCTGGCTACCATATACTACATAAATCAGAGAGTATCTAAGTCTGCTGAAAGATAATTGTTTCATCATTCACTTTCATTGAGTATGGTCCAGCATTCCCTGCCTTTCAAACACTGACATCTTGCAGCTATTTCACGGACCCTCTCTTGAGTTTCTGATTATCTTCCCTAGGATGAAACTGAATTCCGAGATAAATTATCTCCAATCAACATTAGTTTGAATTACAGTTTGGATGAATCCACCTTTAAAGAAGGCCTGGAAGTGAAACCGAT
>NW_007249764.1:345026-382892 GCF_000164805.1 Carlito syrichta
TTTCTCTCGGCTAGTTAAGATCTTGTTTTACCTGCCTACTTCTCTCTTATTGTCTACTTTGCATTAATCTCCCCCTCATACTTTCTAAGCCATCTTTCTTTTTTTCTTTCTTTCTGTCACTCATTTTCTCCTAGTGTATGTTTTCAGTGATGTGCTGAAGCTGCCTCATCCTGGCTTGTAAAACCAAATGTTAAATTTGCAGGAATTTTGCTAGTTGATTGTTAAGCATGTTGGTAGCTTGAAATTGACATATAGTGGGTGAGTGTACACCATTCACCAATGGAATCTGAAAATACTATCAATCAATACTTTTTTTTTTTTTTAAGAACTGGATGTTAAACATTTCCCAGCACACCACTGGGTGTTTTTCTGCCCTTCTTATCGAGAGATGGTTCTCTTAACTCTTCCCATTATCTCTTCATAATGTTTCATCTTCTTTTTTTTGGTCTGGATCTTGCATGTGCCATTTTCCTTCCTTTCCTTCTAGATACATCTTTAAATAAAATATCCACAAAGTCAGAGAAGTAGAGTGCCTAATAGTTCTTTTTAAACTGCCTTTTTAGAGATAAGCATCAGGTAATCATTGGAGATGAGAATCACCTTATGCTCATAATAAATGCAAGAAATGAAGGGGAAGGAGCCTATGAAGCTGAACTCTTTGTAATGATTCCAGAAGAGGCAGATTATGTTGGGATTGAACGGAACAACAAGGTAATGCCTACAGATTATTTGAAGTAAAGAGCTAGGTATATTTTCGAAGTCAAGTAAGGGTTAAGTAGGGCCTTCGTAGCTGAGAGTTTCTTCCTAAATAAAAGATAGCAAAATGGTACCTTACTTTGTTAAATCATTATAGCAATGAGCTGGGAAGGGGCATGGGCTTACACGGTATTGTTTTTCTTTACCACAGTATAAAGATAAACTGGTCAAAGATTGAGAGAAGAAGGCAAGGAAGAAAGAAGCTTACCAATATGATCAGTCAGCTAAGTTCCCAGGCTACCTTCCATCCTCACTGGCTTTCCTAGCCTTGTGTTGAGTATTTACTGAGGTTCAAGCAGGTGGCAGGAAGCCTGGTTTTCATTATTGGTTAGGGAAGACAGTCCAGCCAGTCCTTGCTGAGCACTGATAATGCCCGGACAGGCACTGGAAGGGAAACAAGTTCATTTTTCTTTCTTCTTGGCCCACCTTGTCATAATTGTGACCAGGAAAAGCCTGGTCTTCCTCATTTGCCGGTCCTCAATGTCACTGTTTATTAAAATGACAACAGTGCTATCTATAGTATCTATAGTCTTTCCTTTCATGATCAGAACATGAATTTTCCCATTTGAAGTATCTGCAGATTCAGAGTGTTTATAATCATTTGGTCTAGAAAACTATTCTAAACACGTTATAGAATAACAGAACAAGTTCCTCATTATCAGAACTATGCAGACTAACAATTAAGAGTAGAGACCAAGGATCACATTTGTTTCATAGGATTAGATGCATCATAGGTATTCCTTAAATACTTGCTGATGGGGTAAACTCTTCGAGTTTCCTCCCATTGTGGGAGCTTTTCGGGCCTCTCAATAAATCCTACTTAAAAAAAAAAAATACTTGCTGATGGATTTGTTCATTTAAGTAAAATGTCTTAAAGGTCTACTTGTTTCCAAATTCTGCCTCCTTTGAGGACCTCACACATTTTAATGATTGAATAATGTAATAATAAGTAATTCCTCAAAGACATGTTAACAAACTGTTGTGATGTTGATATTTTAAAAACTTAGGAAATGTAATTCTTTATTCACACTTCAAGTCTCATGGATTTTTAGTTGAATCGTCAACTTAGGGGAAAAAAAAAGCACCCAGATGAGTAACAATCAAGTAACTGACAATCATTTAAAATCACTATGATTTTTTGTTGAAGAAATTTATTGGAAAATTGCCTTTAAACTCATTAAACTGTATATGTTAAATATATACTGCTTTTTGTATGTCAATCATATCTCCATAAAGTTATTTAATTTTTTAAAAAATAGTCCAAAAACATTCCCAAGCCTTTCATGATAGCAGTGAGGTTGGATATAGAGGAAAAAATCAATCCACTTCTTTTCAAGAGTGCTTACAACTCTTCAGTCTACTTTTATTTCCCTCTTATTTCAACCAGGAAAGTCAAAATAAACCCTAATGTCTCCAGTGAATGGCTTATAATCATCCCATTTTTTTCTAATTGTTTTTCCTCTTCATATTTCTCTATCATAAAGTCACTTCTATTTTTTTCTTTAAAAAATAATAAATGGAACACTTATACACGACTTATAAGGATGGTGTTTAATAACCATTCTGAATTTTAAAAAATCATCTCATAATGAAATCACTACAAGCAAAAAAAAAAAAGAAAAAGAAAAATATCACCTAGAAATACTTACATGCAAATAACACAAAAAACAAAAACAAAAATGTAGCTCGTTTGTTATTTCTTGAAGTGTTCCAGGATGCCACTTGTATTTTTATTTCAATTGCCTCCTTGTCACTGCACCCCTGACTTTGTTCAACAAAGCATCTATTATATATATATATATATATATATATTTTTTTTTTTTTTTTTTTTTTTTTTTTTGAGTTGGAGTCTCACTCTGTCACCCAGACTGGAGTGCAGTGGCCACTCCCGGCCACCGCAGCCTCGGCCTGCTGGGCTCCGGCGATCCTTCCACCTCAGCCTTCTGAGTAGTTGGAACTACAGGTGCGTGCTGCCACACCTGGCTCATTTTGATTTATTGTAGAGATGAGGTCTCGCCAAGTTGCCTAGGTGGGTCTCGAACCCGCAGGCTCAGGCAATCCACTCACCTCAGCCTCCCAAAGGTGCAGGATTACAGGCTGAGCCACCGAGCCTGGCTAAAGCATCTATTCTAAAATGTTCTTTCAGCAAAACATCAGTTTACTGTCCACTTTGTTATATGAAGGCCTGAGAGAGTACTTATCATCCTATCTTTGGCTGTAAATGTTACAAAGGACTTTATCCGTAATCGCAAATGAGCTCTCCACAATTTTTTTCTCCATCAATTTCCCTTGGGCAAAGGCTTAGCCCAGTCTTTGAATTTTATGTAGCTAAGCCACAGTCTAATTTTCTTTGTTTTCAAGAAGTCTGAGGTTTTTGTACCTTTTTATTTAAACTCAGTTCAAGTTTTTTTAAATAATATTTTTCAAGGGGAAAAGTATTGGAAATGATCTGATTGTAAGTTTTGCTGTTGAAAACATTCATCTTTGTAGATAATGGAGATTCTGATCATTTCTTTCTCTAAAAACCTTAACTGAGCCAGCCTTCCTATTTCCCTTTGGTGACCTTCCTCCTAAATTTCTCTAGAAATAAAGCCTTTATCTTTGTTATCCTCACCATCATTGTTATTACTTTAGTAAGATACATGTAACATCAAATGAATCATTTTAACAATTTTAAGTGTATGTTTCAGTCTCATTTGCTCACATTGTTGTGCAACCATCACCATGAACCATCTCCAGAACTTTTTATCATCCCAAACTGCAACTCTATAACTTTCTGTCTCTATGAATTTGGCTGATCTAGGGATCTCTTACTCATCTCCACTTCAGTCTTTCCCAGCCGCCTCACCCTCAGCACGTGTGTAGCTAGACTTTGGGTCTTCCCTACTCATGCTCTTACTCCCCTGCATCTTCCATCTCTGAGGAAGGCATCAGCATCCCTGGTTTCTAAAACCTAAAATGGGTCCTCAGCCTCTTGTCCGTATCCTTCAACTGCCGCTATCACCCTCATCCAGACTGGCGTGATCTTTTGTCCAAATGACTGCAACAGTCTCCCAGTTCATCTCACCAGCAACCTACCTCTAGTCTCTTCCTTGCAGAGAACCCCAGCTTTCCAAAATGCAGATCTGAGCATGCCCTATCTTGCTTAAAACGCTCACTAGCTCCCCGTTGCTTTTGGGATAGGATGCAAACACTTCGGATGACATATGTGGCCCTTAATTGTATCATTCCTGCTCATTTCTTCAACCTCATGGCTAGGTGTAGACTCTTTACTCCTATACCCTAAATTAAATTCTCCTCAGTTCCTGCAATGCCATCTGCTCTTGTCACAGAGAGCTTGTTCCGGCTCTTGCTTCTCCCTGAAACACTAACCCTACTCCCTCTTTATCTATCTTTTTCTTTTTCTTTTCTCTTCTTTTCTTTCTTTGAATCAGGGTCTCACTCTGTTGCCCCGGCTGGAGTACAGTGGCATGATCGTGACTCACCACAGCCTCGACATCCTAGGTTTAGGCAATCCTTCCCTCAGCCTCCCCAGTAGCTGGGACAACAGGTGTGTGCCACCACACTTAGCTAATTTTTTATTTTAATTTTTGTGGAGATGAGGTCTCACTATGTTGCCCAGGCTGGTCTTGAACTCCTGGGCTCAAGCAAATCTCCTGTCTCAGCCTCCCAAAGTGCTGGGATTACAGGTGTGAACTACCGTGCCCAGACTATCTTACCGTTTTCTACTCATCCTTCAAATAATAATTGAGACCATAGTAATTGAGGCTTAATAATAATTGAGACTGCTAACATTTATTGAACAATTACGATGAGCTGGGTACTGCTCTGAGTTTGGGCATGTATTTAATTTATTTAAACTGCTCTCATGATCACCATCTTATGAAAAAGAAGAAACAAAGTAACACACCCAAGGTTATATGGCTATTAGGTAGCAGAAACAAGATTCAAACCGCAGCTGTTAGGTCCATGGCCCTGTTCTCAGCCACTGACTTGCAGTGCCCCTATCAACTTATATACTACCTCCTCCAGGATGCCTTCTCTGATTGCTTGAATCTATGTACATTTCTTCCTTGGTCACTATTTATTTCTATCATAAAATTTACCAGACTCTAGTAATTGTGTGCTTCTATTGCTTGTTACAATTCCTTATAATTTTTGTTATAATTGTCATAATAATTAAAAATTAAGAGAGGACAAGGGGGTCTTACTTATCAGAGCCTGGCAAATAGCAGATTTACAGTTAATATTTTTAGTGAATGAATAATACTCTAACAACTACAAATGGATTGGAACAAGAATGTCCCTGAAACCACTGAGGAAAATAATCCAGAAATATCTAGAAAAACAGTCATTGTTTCTCTCTTTGGAGAAAGGAAATAATGGTTAAAAAAAGAAAAGAGGTGGAGGGGATGTGAGAGGGAGAAAAGATCTTTGATTGATGTCAAAGAACTATTTCTAGAAAGCTGGGAAAAATGTACATATAACTTTTAACCTTTATGTAAGATAAGAATATTTACTGTAGAAACAAAATCCTTGATTTATATCCAAGGGCACGTGGGCATTTTTGAAAGCTTTTGCTGGGTTCTTTTTTTCTGTCTTCATGATTAAGTTACTAATCCCAACACAAAATAGCTCTGTACAATTAGGGTTAGTTATAGATCCTTAGTATATTTTTATTCTAAAACAGAGTTTTGTTCTATTGCATAGACTGGACTGCAGTGGTGTAATCTTAGCTCACTGCAGCCTCGAACTCCTGGACTCAAAGTGATCCTCCCACCTCAGCCTCCTGAGTAGCTGGGACTACAGGCATCCACCACCACGCCTCAGCTTTTTCTTTTCTTTTTTTCTTTTTTCTTTTCTATAGACAGGGTCTCTCTGTGTTGTACTGGCAGGTCTCAAACTCCTGAGCTCAAGCCATCTTTTCTCCTCAGCCTACCAAAGTGCTGAGATTACAGGTGTGAGCCACTATGACCAGTTATGGATCTTTAAGAAGTTGGATCCATACTAAACGTATCTTTGAGAAGAAAGAATAATGCCCATTTTTTGAAAATATGTGTCTCAGCTCCTTCAACATAAATAACATGTCATTCAGGGTATTTGGAGAGAGAATGTATTCATCAGTGATTCACTCCTTTCTCATTAAGTAGAACAGAACTTTCTTTTTTTTAATTTTTTTTATTTTTGTTTATTTTTATTTTTTATTTTTTTTGAGTTGGAGTCTCACTCTGTCGCCCAGACTGGAGTGCAGTGGCCAGCAGCCTCGCCTGCTGGGCTCCAGCGATCCTTCCGCCTCAGCCTTCCAAGTAGCTGAAACTACAGGTACGCGCTACCACGCCCAGCTAATTTTTTTTTTCTTTTTTCGATTTTTTTGTAGAGATCAGGTCTCACCAAGTTGCCCAGGCAGGTCTCGAACCCACGGGCTCAGGCAATCCATTCACCTCAGCCTCCCAAAGGCGCGGGATTACAGGCTGAGCCACCGAACCCGGCTAGAACAGAACTTTCAGTGTGTTTTCCTGGGTGAATCTTGGAGGCAGATTTTTTATTTTTTTTTTTTGAGTTGAAGTCTCACTCTGCTGCCTAGGCTGGAGTGCAGTGGCACGCTCATGGCCACTGTAGCCTTGAACTGCTGAAATCAGGCGATCTTTCCACCTCAGCCTTCCAAGTAGCTGGAACTACAGGCATGCGCCACCAGGCCTGGCTAATTTTTTGTTTTATTGTAGAGACGAGATCTCACAAAGTTTCCCAAGCTGGTCTTGAACTCTTGGACTCAAGCAATCCTCTCCTCAGCCTCCCAAAGTACTGGGATTAAAGGCTTGAGCCACTGCGCCCAGTCTGGAGGCAGATTTTATGGTTAGTTGCATTCCTGTTGATTTCAATGTAGGTTCCTCTTCAGACAAGAATGTGAGCTGCTTCTCCATCTCCTGACATCATCAATTACGTTGTGTCCAAGACTGCTCTAGGGACTGGGATTAGAACAGATGCAAAAACCTCTGCTTTCCTAAAGCTTAGAGTGTGTGATTTACCTCCAGAATTCTTTAGCTAGATGCCTGGGATTTGTTTGGTTTTCCTTTGCTTTGGTTTTGGATTTGGACTTTTGTTAATAAGGTAGAAAGAAAGGAATGGAGAATCATTTCTGAAACTCTTACTTGAAAAATTCTCCTCACTTTCACATAAAATTCAATAGAGCTGACAGATGGATAACATGGTCATCATCTTGGGATGCCTCTTCCATAAACCTATCACAGGGATAGAAATTCCCCAAAAGCTGTTTCTCTGTGAATCTCCTCAGTGCAAGTTTCTTTTTGGGACTGAGGGTGACAGGTGACATGTTGATGACACGTAGCAAATTACAGTGAAATAACAGCTGATCATAAGTAGCTATCACCATGCAAAGCATGGCCGTAGGGCCCTCTGGAGCATGATAGGAGAATCAGGGCGGAGAATGGGGGTAGATTTCTAGGCAGCTGAGGGTAGCATCAGGACAATGGGCAGGACTGGGAGCAGATGGCAGCAATTCAAAGATTTCTGCTTTCCTCTCTCATCTGCTCAGCCTTGAGATTTTATCCAGCATATTGTTCCAAGCACCTCTTCAAACTTGAGTTTCTATAAACTCTCATCAGAATAAGATAGAGGGGGAAGGAAGGAGATCGGTTAAACATAAAGGTGTTCTCTTTGCATCTTAAATAGTTGAAGGATTGAACAAAACTGATTGTATAATCTCAATATAGGACCGTGGCATGTAGAAATTTGAGTTCAAGGTAATTCGCTTGCAATCAAGTCTTGGAATAAATCTATACATATTACTATCATTTTGTTTTTGCAAGACTAACCAAAGGAATAAATCTATTTACTCATGTTCAAGTATTTATGATCTTCCTGCCCTGAGTTTAACATTAACATTGGAGAAAATAATGTCTAAAATATTCTTATAAATGCTATATTATACATTCTCTTCCTCAATGAAACACAATAAATTCATTTACCAACCCATGTCTTTCTAAAGTTTAACTTTGAACTTTTTTCTCTGAAATTTCTTTTCAGAGTTAATTGTCACAAATTGAGTTTTGTGCATAGTTACACACACAGGTGTTTGAAATCACCCCAGGCCCCCAGCACTGCTTTTGTGACAGGATGTAATTTACTCTGCCCCTGAACTTGGTATTGGTGTTCTTTCCTGTTGTAGGGCTTTCGCCCACTGAGCTGTGAGTACAAGATGGAAAATGTAACCAGGATGGTGGTGTGTGACCTTGGGAACCCCATGGTGGCTGGAACAAATGTAAGAGAAAGCCAGAAGTACTAACTGATTTTCTTCTAACCAAATTTTCCAGAGAACTAATGGAAAGTTCCCCAGTTAGCACTCAGCAACTCAGCACACAGAAACTAAAACAAATAAGACAGGAAATTCCCAGGGTAGTGGGATTTAGCGTTTCAACGTACACAGAGTGAATAATCTCAGGTTAAACACTCAGAAAGATGTGCGCTTTTAGGCTCTCTCCTTAGACATTACTTTCATGTATCTTTTAGTTGCAACAAATCTATAAAGGCTTTCTTTTACTACAGATATGTTTCAAGTACTTTTTCTTTCTATTTTACTACACTTGAATTATTTGAATTAAAAAAGAAATACAATGTAAATAAAAAACTTTAAAAATAAGCTAAAGGAAAGGTTTTAGCAGACAATTAAATTAACTTTTATTTTTATTATACCTCCTATATGAGTATCATCCACAGTATTTTCATATTAAAAATATTATCATTATCATAATCCAATTTTTTAGATCAGTCATATCAAGTCTATGTTTTTCACTGTATTACTTGAAGAATTGTACAGAAAGTTACTTGCAGTTTTATAGCAAGGAAAAAAGGTTAATAGTGATCTCCAACAATCTTGTGAAAAAAATAGGAGTTCTTTGTTTTCCTCCTCCTCCTCCTCCTTCGTTTCTAGGTTTAAAAGCTTTTCCATTTATTATAGACAATAAATTTATTTTACGCAATTACAGTTTAATATGCCCATGCTAACTTCTTACAATAAATATTACAGTATCAGTTACAAAGTCACAAATCAGAAAAATTTCTGGAATCTGAAAGTACCAATAATTAACTCTTACATAAATAGAGCATACATATTGCTTGATTTAAAATGAGATGTTTGTAATTACTGATGAAATGTTCTATTTGAAAAAATTTTGTGAAGTTACATTACATAAATTTTTATGAAAACCACATCCTAAGGTGTATTCCAAAGAGTGCTAGTTCCTTAAGATAAGCCTTTAAAAGGGAATTCTGTAGCCATTGCTGAGTATGGTGTTCTTCTCTGGGAGATACAGGTATGCATGTGCATTTTAAAGGTGCTGATATGTCTTCCAATAAATCTTTTAGCTCAATGTTTCACACATTTACTTGAGCATTTGAAATTTCTTCTCAAGTAATATCTATTCCTAATTTATACTTTAGGATATCATACTAGATTAATATGTTTGTTCTTTTACACTATAACATATTGATCTTAGGTATTAAAAATGTGCTAAATTGTAATCGGGTTACAAATAAATAAATTTATTTGTAAATAAATTTCTTGGGTTAAAAATAAATAAATATTTAAATGGGAAGCAAATGACTATAACAGATTATTATTCATTACCATAGATTGATGACCTCTGTGTTATAAACCCATGATTGGGGTGAGGGTTAGGCTCTTTTGTGTTATTCTATTGAATTTTCAAAACAACCCTGTGAGTCAAGTAGTTCCCCTGTTTTATGGACGAGGAAACCAAGGCTCAGAGAAGTCAAATGAATTGCCCACCAAGTGACACAGATGATGGAAATCCGAACCAGCATCCAGCCAGGCCTGACCACAAAGCTCATGTTCAATCCAGTGTGCAAAGTTGTGAAAAGTACTTGGATAAAAACTAATGAACCGGGCTCGGTGGCTCAGCCTGTCATCCCGCGCCTTTGGGGGGCTGAGGTGAGTGGATTGCCTGAGCCCACAGGTTCGAGACCCACCTGGACAACTTGGTGAGACCTCATCTCTACAATAAATCAAAAAATTAGTCGGGTGTGGTAGTGTGCACCTGTAGTTCCAGCTACTCAGAAGGCTGAGGCGGAAGGATCTCCGGAGCCCAGCAGGTCGAGGCTGCGGTGGCCGGGAGCGGCCACTGCACTCCAGTCTGGGTAACAGAGTGAGACTCCAACCCAAAAAAAAAAAAAAAAAAATGAATAACAGATGAGACAAGTGAAGCCGTGACAGATACAATGGGATGTCTAAGCTGACCCATGAGAGCATTTTCAATATAATCTTTTGATCTAGAAGCTAATAAATCCTTTTGCTAGTTTTCAAGAACTCACTCATCTATTTTGATAGGAAGAATTTTACCTGGGGCCAAAGGCAAATAGATGAATTGATGTGGTAGCAGCAGTGTTAGCATCTGTAGATGACCAGTCACACATTCCTTTCTTAGTATTAAAACGGTTACATCTAGACCAGAAATCATCTAGGATCTAACTAAGGATAATCTTGGAATAAAAACTGCCCACCAATGTCATTAAAGGTGGAGGGAAAATGGCAGTGTAGTATTAGCCACAAATGTGTTTATGTGAAAGGATGTGAATCTCTTTTACTGACAAATACTCTTTGGAAGTCAGAGAAGTAAATTGTTTATATTCATTTATCTCTGAAGTCTATAGTAGAAGAAACCTAATAGCTTTCTTATCTCCACCTATAATGCCCTTAAACACATCAAATTTTATTGCATTCTGTTTTATTATAAAACACTTTGATTTATTTACTTCTTCATTTTATGCTTTAAAAATAATGCTCTCAGTAGATGGAGGTAAAATTCCAACAATAAAAACAGTTCTAAATATTTAAGAAATCATAAACTGCCAAGAATATTTATTCCCACCCCAATATCTTTTTTTAAAAATAGTTTTCAAGTGATTTTTTTGTTTGTTTGTTTTAACTTAACAAAATATTCAAGATAGAATTTAGAAGTTTTATTTTGGATTTTTAGATAGTGAGATCATTTTATAGAGTATCTATAGTAATATTCGTAATATAGCCATATGCTACTAATAGAAACTTGCAAATTTTCTGAAGCAGGAAAATGAAAAAAAATGGTAGAGTCAACAAAAGCCATTTAGAATCAACACCAAGAGATCTGGCGTTTGGTACTGGCTAAGGACAGGTGCGCCTCTTGCCAGTATTAAATTGTGATGCCTTCATTGTGTCTTCACCCCATGGTGGTCTGCTCTACAATGAAGACCAACAGTGGGCAGTCTCCATGACAACATAGCTGGATTCCCATCACTGGAGGGGAGCAGCAAGGATGCACTCTCATCGTTTTTCAGGCAATTTTTATTGCACACTTCTACATGCCTGGCACTAAACTAGAGTCTGACAATAGAAAGATTAAAATATACAATCCAGGCTGGGAACAGTGGCTCAAGCCTGTAATCCCAGCTCTTTGGAAGGTGGAGGCGAGAGGATTGCCTAAGCCCAGGGGTTCGAGAGCAGCCTGGGCAACTTGGTAATACCTCAGCTCTACAATAAATCAAAAAATAAGCCAAGCATGGTAGCACACACCTATAGTTTCAGCTACTTGGAAGGCTGAAGCAGGAGGATCGCCTGAGTCCAGCAGGTCAAGGCTGCAGTGGCCTTGAGTGTGCCACTGCACTCCAGTCTGGGTGACAGAGTGAGACTCCAACTCAAATACACACACACACACACACACACACACAATCTACATTCAATAAGAAACTCAAAATTAGCAGTATCATAGTTTAGGTGAAAGCCAAGTAAGAAAGGAGACGGAGAAAAATTCTGCCTGTGGGATCAGAGGATGTGTTGCAGGAGATATCTCTTGTCCAGAGCTTTGAGGCATTAGTAGGAGTTCTTCAAACAGAAAAAGCAAGCAAGCAAAAAAAAAAAAAAAAAAAAAGCTAAAGGACTTCTACAGAAGAGAGAAGAGCATATGAAGAGGCCTGATCAAAAATTGCCCATTTGAAATTATAAAAAAAATTCATCACTCCTGGGACATAAGGATATGCATGCTTCATAATTAAGACACACTTGGGTATAAAGACCAGTAGTGCCTATTATCAGCTGCAATACCTTGAGCAAGTCACCTTGAAATGAGAAAATACCTACTTGTAGGAATGTGGGAGCAATACAATGATACAACTTTTTTTTTAACTTTTAATTTTTTTATTTTAAAAATGTAGGGTACAATTCAGGGTTAGGTAGACAAATGTTTATTACGCTAGTACCCTTGTTGTTGAGGTGTGCACCCACTTCTCCAGGCAGATTCCCATGACTGTCAATCTTGCCCCACCCTCCCCTGGCAGTTTCCCACTACTCCCAATCCCTTTCTTATAGTATTACGATAGTTGTTCAAGGTCCGCTTATGAGTGAGAACCTGTGATACTCAGTTCTTTGTTTCAGTGAAAATCACTCAGTATTATAGACTCGTAAGTTTATCCCGGTTGTTGTGAAGTTCATGATTTTGTTCTTCTTTATGGCTGCATGATATTTCATCATGTATATGTACCACATTAGTTTTATCCAGTCCTCTTTTGATGGGCAGCACAGTTGGTTCCATGTTCTTGCTATTATGAACAATGCTGCAATAAGCATATATGTGCAGGTATCTTTTTCATAGAGTGATTTGAGTTCCTCCAGGTATATTCCCAGGAGGGGGATAGCAAGATCGTATAGAAGGTCGCTTTTTAGATCTTTTAGGAATTGCCCCACTGTTTCCCACAGAGGCTGCACTAGTTTACCTTCCCACCAATAGTGTAGAAGTGTTCCCTTTTCTCCATATCCTCTCCAGCATCTGTTGTTTTTTGAGTTATTGATGATAGCCTTTCTGACAGGAGTTAGGTGGTATCTTAGTGTAGTTTTAATTTGCATTTCTCGATATGACATTTTTAAAGCCACTAGGATAGTACATGGCTCATAGCACCTCCAGTATGGGCTGCAGACGGCTTCTAATGATTTATGAAAAAAGTGACCATTTATCACTAGTTCGTATTATCATTGATTCATATTGACATGATGCTGGAGTGGCTATGATAACAGATTCTAGAATCAGCTTCAGGGATTTAAATTCCAACTCTGCTGTTCATTTGCTCTGCACCTGGAGCAAGGCACTTAATCTCTTTAATCCTCAGGTTGTTGTCAGTTGTATAATGTCAACAATAATAATACCTTCCTCTGAGTGGTCATCGTAATGATGCAAGTTGAAGCATGTAAAGCATAGCACAGTGCTTGGAAGAGTATATGGTATAATCCTATGTGTGTGCGCTATTACTTTTGCTTCCTTGTTTATATTATCATTGGATTTATTTTTCTCCTTTTTAAATCTATTTCTGAATTACACAAATACTAACAGCACTTTTAAAAACTTGGAAAATAAAGGAGGAAACAACAGTCTGTGTAGCCACAACCTCAACATAATGATTGTATATTATTCTGAAATATTTTCCTATAATACATCCCCACTCCTGTACAGCAATGTTTCCATTTATAGCCTTTTAAAACCATAGCTGAAACACATCGCACATAGATCATTGTAACTTTAATTCTTCATTGATCATTATTACATAGAAGCATTTTCCATATCTTTGCATTGACTTCACAGCTATAATTTCAATGACCGCATAAATGTCCACCCAACAGAAGCATCATTGTTTTCTAAATCAATTTATTCTCATATATTTGGGTTGTTTTCAGTTTAGCGTATAAAGAAGGTGGCAGGAGAAGAGGCAGTACAGAACTAAATGGAGAGAGAGAACTAATTTGTATAGTGTGACCTGAATCTTCTGGGCCCTGCAGTGTCATTGCATGACTTCCTCTGGGTTCTCAGCCACCCAGGGTAGAAGCAGGAAAAAGGACAATTAAGGTGATCAAGGGTGGAGTTTTGCAGGGATGACTTGGAAAAGATTTTTATGCTGTCTATAAGGTCCCTCCCATGTAATAACTTGTGTCCTGTGTGATTTTCTCTTATTTTATTTTTAGTATTCTCTAGGCCTTCGATTTGCAGTTCCACGTCTCGAGAAAACAAACATGAGCATCAACTTCGATCTCCAAATCAGAAGGTTAGACCTTTAAATACCTACATGAATGACAGCACGCAATAGTAAGAGATCCAGAGTGAAACGTTGCCACTTGTCAAGGTCCCTTCCCTCTGCTTTTCTTCTTTGTTTTTCTCAATTATTTGTTTTTTTCAATACTTTAGGATTTTGAAAAAGAGATTGATTGCATTAGGTAGGCCAAGTTATGAGACAGTAGAATTTTTTCTTGGGCACCCTCCCACCTACTTCACCACTGCTTTTCCTCATTGCAAGGTATGTGTCCTCCCACACCACACTCCCATGATCTCATCTGGGTGTCAGCTAATCCCAGAGAATAAAACCTCTGCACAAAAAAAAAAAAGCATACATTTTTGCATTTGTAATCTTGAAGTTCACTAAAGTTTCAAGAATGAGTGAGTCTCTGATGGTCTTATTCTTGAGCACTACGTCCAGATGCAGTTAAGTTAGTATATTTTGAGGACGGGGCTTTTCTCTAGCAACAATGAGCTGAGCCATGTAGGTAGCTGCTTCCCTTTTCTAAGGATGACTCTGTTTGAGGATTCAACTGTGACTTGACCCTCTCACCATCTATTCTCACCGTCTATTTGCTCCCTTGTGGCTGAAAATATTTCATGAACAGCAAAACGCATAGAGTAGTGTGACATGCGTGGTGAAGCATCCCAGATGTGGATTTCAGCCCATTCGCTGGTAATAGAATCAGTTTAATGACTTGAGATCCATATTAAGAGAAAAGGAAATTGAATAGAAAATAATATATACTATATTAGTACTACTCATGTATAGTAAGATGCTCCGTGAGATGTAAATGTCTTTTGTGGTCTGAGGTTATAAAGTTTGAAAAACACTGATAGAAACAGGACAGGCACACCTTCCACAGTGGCTTATACTTTAGTACCAGTATGCTGAACCCTGGCACTATTCAAATGACTAGAAAGTCAGTAACACAATTTGGTTCTCAAATAGTGTGCACCGTGGCTGATCTCTAAATTTACCTTAATATCTTGTAAGAAACTGTTATTAGAGCATAATAACTTTCAGAATAATGTCTCTGTGCAACAAATTACTTTCTAATAGCTACTTCAATGAGAGGTTTAAGATTTTAAAATATATATACTCCATAAGAATGAAGTAGATTTTTAAAATCTATAACCTGTGTTTCAAACCACACTTCTACCCCAAACTTAGTGATAGATTTCTAGAGAGGAAGGTTTTCCAACTTACTTTAGGTGTTCTTTTCTGACCTTAGTGAAGTCTTTTTTGAATTTAACTTATTTTCTGCTGAATCTTAGGCTTTAAAGATTTTATCCAAGCCGGGCTCGGTGGCTCAGCCTGTAATCCCGCGCCTTTGGGAGGCTGAGGTGAGTGGATTGCCTGAGCCCGCAGGTGAGTGGATTGCCTGAGCCCGCCTGAGCAACTTGGCGAGACCTCATCTCTACAATAAATTTTTTAAAATTAGCCGGTTGTGGTAGTGTGCGCCTGTAGTTCCAGCTGCTTGGAAGGCTGAGGCGGAAGAATCGCCAGAGCCCAGCAGGTCGAGGCTGCGGTGGCCGGGAGCGGCCACTGCACTCCAGTCTGGGCGACAGAGTGAGACTCCAACTCAAAAAATAAAAAATAAAAAATTTTATCCAAGTTAGTGATGAGATATAGATGGAATGAATTCTTCTGGAATATGCCTTCATTTTACCAAGGTTATTATTATTATTATTACTGAGTTGGAGTCTCACTCTGTCGCCCAGGCTGGAATGCAGTGGCACATTCACGGCCACCTCAGTGTCAACCTGCTGGATTTAAGTGATCCTTCTGCCCCAGCCTTCCAAGTAGCCAGAACTACAGGTGCACGCTACCATACCTGGCTATTTTTTTTTTTAATTGTAGAGACGAGGTCTTGTCAAGTTGCCCGGGCTGATCTCCAACCCATGGGCTCAGGCAATCCACTCACCTCAGCCTCCCAAATTGCTGGGATTACGGGCTGAGCCACCAAGCCTGGCCCCAAAAGGGTATTAAATCACTTCTTTGTAGCTACAAAAATATATTTCCTAAAAGGTTCAGGTCATCCTAAATATCTTCATTTTTGAAATCTTCTGTTTATTTCTAAGTTTCTTAACAAAAAACAACAACAAAATAGAACACACCATAATGAAGGACCACCATCACTCCAGACAGCAGCCTGAAGTTTCCATGTCGCTCCATCAGTCTGTCATTGATCCTGCAGTGGCATGAAGCTTTGTGTCACTTGGGGAAAGATACATCTCTTACAAAATACATAGTTTTTATTGGAAAGAAAAGTTTGGTATGACAGGGTAGAGCACATTCATTGCTATTTCTTTCTTATTCTTGGTTGCGGTTACAAAAAAAGAGAATTGATGCAAATAGTTCATTCAAGAAGAAAAAGACACTAGATAGTGTTCTAAATGCTTTCGCCAAATAAGTCCTGTAGATTATCATTTAAATAATGATTTCAGTAAAGAAGAGCTGAATTTGATGTAAAATAGAAATGGTCACATTTTAAATATCCCTTTTCATCTAAAAAAAAAAAAAAAGAGTCATGGTTGTCTTCCATTTCCACTCATAAGTATTTTGACACTATCCTAAAAAATACAAAAATAAAAAAATGCAGAAAGAACTAGAATATACATAAAGCCCCAAATTCCCAAAACATGCATTATAGAGATAAAAGTGTTTACAATACAGTGTTTGAGTAAAACTCAAATACTAGGACATTTGAGAGGTGAGCATTTATCTGCTCGCTTTGCTGTCAGACCCCAAAGATGTAAATACATATGCAGATGGGTGGTTTTGCATTCATTTTAAATGCGTTTAAACTAAAAATAAATTAAACCAAATGTTCTGTAGTCTAAACTCTTGCAGCCATATATTGACCACAGTTACCCACATTTAATGCCCTTTTCCACAAATAGAAGCCAAAAGAGAAATGGGCTTTATAAATTAACCAACTTAAAATATTTCCTGTTACCAAATATTTGCATTACATGGTCTCTCCATGCCCTTGCGTTACATGACGTAAACCCTTTTCTCCCTCTGTAGAGCGGGTCTCTGATTGCAGTTCCCACATTCACAAGCAGGTCTTTGTAAATAACCTTGAAGTTGCACAGTGAAATGAACACTGTGTTGTCTTTGCTGGCATTCCAAAGACCACAGAAAGCATAGAGGGAATGTTAGAAAATAGGAAGTAGTAATGAGAAAGAAAATAGCGTCAGAATAATAAAATGAAAACATGCTTATCTTTGGTGTATGACACAGGGTAGAGTCCCATAGCGGAAATTCACCATCCCTTGCGTAGAACTAGCACTGACAATATAAATAGCTCCGCTTCCTTGGCAGTGATGGATTGCTTGTTTGGATGTATCAGCGGTATTAGTGAGGGAGTTTTCCTTCCAGGAAAGAGGTCAAGGAAGCGTCTAAGTTATATATCAAGCCTGGTTCCCTTCTTAGCAGGAGATTTTTCTCGACACCACTGGTATGTAGTAGCAAGTGTCATGGCAAATCTGTGTGACAGAGGATGATTTTGATGAGACAACCAGAAGGTCTGGGCTCTGAGTTTGTCATAGCTCTCGCAGCATTTCAAAAAAGCTTCTAAAGACTTCATATTAGACTCATTCAAAGGTGATTCCAGTGTTTGACGCCTATTTACATTTTCAGGAGATTGTGGATAAGAAAAATGGTGCTATTTAAAGCACTTGGAAACAAAATGCAATAGAATTATGCAATAACTTAAATAAAACATTGTTTTTCATCATTCTAATTTCCACTGCTGCAAAGCAGTAGTGAACTAGAAATAGAATAAAGTCAGGTTAATCTGTGGAACTACTGTATTTAAATTTCCAAACTAAAGAATTAGCCAGAATATATTTGGAAACAGTGTCTGTAACAAGGAGAATTACTTAATCACTTCTTTGTGGTTGGAATCCTGCCTTTTAAAAAACGTACTTTTTAATTGACTGATCCTCCCCAGATGTGATGATAAAAATGGCCTGGAAACTGGGATTTGACCTTTGGTGAACAAGTCCCTCTACTCAATCACAAGCTTAGTGGTGATACCCTGTTCCAAGAAATGAGCCTGATGGTTGCCTGTTTATAGCTTTTATGTGTATTTGCTGTTTAAGTTACCTTATCAGTATATACAATCAGCCAGGTCTTCTCAAAAGCATTCTGGGAACACTTCTGTCTCTTTCTCCTTTGAAAGCAGAATTGTATCATATCCTTTCCAGCTCCCACACTTGGAAAGTTTCAAAAGGTAGTCAGAACCTACCCCAGAACCATAATCATAGTATTAGAGCTTGTGAGAGTTGATGAAAAAAATGCCTCTTCTTAATAAGACCTGGATATAAACATGAACTGTTAGTGGTGATGGGACCACATCTCAGTTTGCCAAAAGCTGCCTAATTTGGGGGTGATTTCAATGAATGCACAGTAAGATGGCAGTTGCCACCAAAATTGTCACTGGTTGAGCCTCTTGGGAGGGGTGTTTTGTCTGCCTTATGCCATAGACTACTTACCACATGCATGTTTTAAAAGCTAAGCTTCATACCTAATCACATTTGCTTGAGAGAGGTAAAAAAAGCAGACTTAAAAACAACATTGCCACCATTCAGAGAGGTATGATTAAACACACACGTTCTATCTTGAGACTCTTGATGAATTTCACAAACTTTTATGCCATCTCCTAATCGCCTGTGTATGAACTGCCCAACTTCCTTGGGTCTTGCTCTTCTTGCCGTCAGCCAGGCTTCCACTTTGCTCACCACTCCTCGCCCCAGTAAGCCTGTGAATGTGCAGCAAATGTACACTTACTTTAATATTCACTCAAGAAATAAACCATAAAGAAGATAAAGTTGCTGCCAAAACAATGTATGATAGGATGCATTCCAGAATCAAACGCAAATGCTGTTTCGATTATGGGCTGCTCTGCGTTACTCATGCCAGTCTTCCTCTTTATTAGCATGGAAAATCAGGAGTTGACTGTGCTGTCACTTCCTATTTGATGGGCCTTGAACATGATGCACAGAGATGTTAAGGAATTCATCCAAGATAGAAGCTGGAAAATGAACTCAGGTCCGATCCTTTTTGGCTTAGCCATTGAAACAGACAAAAAGTGTTAGTCTCTTCAGATATCTATTGTATTTCCAGATAGTGTCTCCTCATGGAAAGTTGTTACGTTACTGTTGACCAGACAGGATCTTAGCATTTCTCTGCACAAATGGTTATGATTTTATAGAATGAATATACCATTGTTCTCTGAATGATCAGGTTGGCAATGTGTGTTGCTCTTGTGATATACAGAATGTTTTTCATGATCATGCATGGTGGTAACATATCTGAGAATATATATTTAAATCATGTGTCACTGTGTTTTAGTTCCAACAAGGATAATCCAGACAGCAATCTTGTGAGTTTGCAAATCAACATCACTGCTGTGGCTCAAGTGGAAATAAGAGGGTAAGTAATAAACAAGGCATGCAGTAGTATAATAATAGCTTTCTGTATGTAAAGAGTTATGATAAAATACTAGTGAAAACTAGCCAGGTGTGGGTGACTCACACCTGTAATTCCACCACTTTGGGTGGCTGAGGTGAGAGAATTACTTGAGGCCAGGAGTTTGAAGCCAGCCTGGGCAACACAGTGAGACTCTGTCACTGCAAAATAAAAATCTTAAAAATTATCTGAGTATGTTGGTGTGTACCTGTAGTCCCAGCTACTCGGGAGACTGAGGAAGGATTGCTTGAGCCCAGGAGTTTGAGGCTGCAATAAGCTATGACGGCACCAGTGTACAACACCCTGGGAGACAGAGTGAGACCCCGTCTCAAAAAAAAAAAAAAAGAAAAAAGAAAAAATACTAGCGAAAGCTATATGGAATGTCCCTAATGTATTAAGAGATTACAGTTCACTTTGGTTATCGGTTTTCATTCTTTTATACTGATGATTAGCCTTATACTGATGATTGGAAAACAGCCAACCCTGTGTAATAATAATTAACTCGAAGGATATCAAAATAAGAGGTCACTTTATTCACTAAACTGACAATTCAGTAATCACACTTTACAAAGCAGTCCACGAGAAACCTGATAAAATAGACAACCTTGTGATTCCCTGAAGAAGTCTCACTTCTCCAATAATTATTTTAGCATAATGACAATTCAGCCTCACCACACCACAACTTGAGTTTAATAACTGCTAACCCTTGGATGCAAGGTTCAGTTGGACCTTCATTTCATATATTTTTCCTCTGGTCCTATTCTTTGAGGAAGGTGCCAATAAACAATCAACCAAGAGAAAAGAAGAAAGGGGTCAGGGAAATGACTGCCAGCTGGAAAATCCATGCCTGGGGGAAAAAGAAATCAGAAATGGACTGTGTGTCGTTCTTATCTCGCACAAAGGTGGAATTCACTGATTTTGTTCTTATAGTTCTTGTTTCTTCAGAACAATCAAGGATTTGGCTTAAAATGTCAACTGGGATTCTGAACCACATTTTCTCTGGGGTTCCAGAATCCTGGTTCGCTTCCTTTTCCACAGGTCCTGAGTGGTTCACTCTCCTCTGCGGTGACAACTGGGATTTCTGCACTCAGAGTGGTGTCACCTTGGGCCCTGTGACCACCGTCCCAAGCTGCTCTCAATGGGGCCCCGCCGCTGCCCTGGTGCTGCTGAGGCGCCCCCTAGTGGATTAGAGGATAATGATGCCTAACATTTACTGATGCTTTCTAGGTGCTACTTGATTTTAGCGCTTCTTAATACACACTAGTATCCTCATTGCACAAGCGAGGGGGATGCGGCACAAGGACTTGAAAGTTACACTAGAAAATAGAAAGCCAGAATGTAAATACAGGCAACCTGTCTCCAGAGCTCATGTTCAGAAATGATCGTGCTGTCCTGCCTGGGAGATGAGCTCTTTTAACCTCATTTCTGTAAAATCTTATTTTATATATATTTCCGTGATTTTTTCTCATTCGAACAAATGCTTTAAGTTCACTCATTTTATGGAACATGCTTGTAGTTCATTCGTGTAAATTGCATTAATTCCATAAGCGTTGTTTTTGTTTGTGGTTTTTGTTTTGAGTCAGGGTCTCAGTCTGTCACCCAAGCTGGAGTGCAGTGGCACAATTACAACTTACCACCGGAACTACTACCTACCAGTAGCTGGAACTACTGGTATGTGCCATGACACCCAGCTAAATTTTTTTCTTTTTTTTTTTTTTTTGTAGAGATGAAGTCTTGCTAGATTGCCCAGGCTGGTCTCAAACTCCTAGGTTCAAGCAAATTTTGATCTTTCCTTCTGTCCTTTTGACAAACTTTTTGTGCATGTCTTTTATACACGTCTTTGGGCACACATGTCAGAAGAATGTCAGCAGGGGATATGATTAGAGGCATAAACGTTACAAAATAATAACAAATTCTTTTTCAAAATAGTTATACCAGGTTATACTCCCATGAGATGTAGATGAAAGTTTCCAGTGCTCCATATTATCAACTAATTCTTAAAATGATCCATTTTTTTCACGTTGAGCCAATATGATGGATAAGAAATAGTATCTTACCAAAGGTTTAATGGGCAGTTCCCTGATTTCTAAGAGAGAGTAAGCAGTTCTTTTATGTGTTTGTTGACTCTTTATTCTTCCTATGCAGGGAAATACTTGTTCATTATTTTTTGTATGTATTTTTACCCAAAGGGTTGACTTTTTCTTATTAGTATATAGGAATTCTTTTATATTTCAGAGTTTAGACAGTAATCTTTTACCAGTTACATGGATTACAAATTTCTTTTCATAGTTTATGGAATTTGTGAGGTTTTTGAAAAGTCAAGTTTATTGAGGCATAAATCATATCAATAAAATTCACCCTTTTGAGGATGTTCCGTTTGAAGAGGTATGACACCATGAGAATGTTCAATATGGAAGAGTACCATTACTGCAAACAGTTCCTTTGGGCTTCTGGGTAGTCAAGCTTTCCCCCCACCCTGTCTCTGTAGTTTTGCATTTTTCCAGAATGTCATAGAATGTCATATAAATCATTGAGAATGAATCTGGCTTCTTCCACTTGACATAATGCATTTGGGAAACATCCTTGTTCTTGCATGTATCAGTAGTCTGTTTCTTTATATTGCTGAAAAGTATTATATTGTATGGATGCCAATGAGTCATCCATTCACCAGTTGGTGAAAATTTGGGCCATATCCTGTGTGAGGCTATTAAGAATAAAGCTGCTACAAGCATTCACATCCAGGTGTTTATTAGGACATTTATTTTCATAAATGGAGTTACTGAGTTATATGGTAAGTGTATGTTTATTAGAGCCTGTTGAACTGTAATCCAGAAAGACCATGCAATTTCCATTCTGTGTTCCCACCAGCAATGTAGGAGATGTGCTTTATGTTTATTTGTATTTAGTCTTTCCAGTACATGTGTAATGCGTCTCACTGAGTTTTTAATTTTAATTTATTCAATGACTAGTTACACTGAGCATCTTTTCAGTGCTCATTTGCAATCAATATCTTATTTTTGGTGAAGTAACTCTTTAAATCTTTTACCTATTTATTATTGGGTTGTTCGTCTTCTTGTTACTGAGTTGTAAAAGTTCTTTATGAGCCGGGCTCGGTGGCTCAGCCTGTAATCCTGCGCCTTTGGGAGGCTGAGGTGAGTGAATTGCCTGAGCCCGCGGGTTCGAGACCCGCCTGGGCAGCGAGACCTCATCTTTACAATAAATTAAAAAAAAAAAAAAAATCAGCCGGGCGTGGTAGCGCATGCCTGTAATTCCAGCTACTTGGAAGGCTGAGGCGGAAGGATCGCCGGAGCCCAGCAGGTCGAGGCAGCGGTGGCCGGGAGCGGCCACTACACTCCAGTCTGGGTGACAGAGTGAGACTCCAACTCAAAAAAAAAAAAAAGTTCTTTATGTATTCTGGATACAAAATTATTTATCAGATACGTGTCCTGCTATTATTTTCTTCCAGTCTATGCTTCAGCTATGTATTTTCTTACCAATGACACTAAAGAGCAAAAGTCTGAAGTTTTGATAAAATCCAGTTGATTAATTGTTATGACTTATGTTCTTTGTGTCCTATCTGAGAAATATATGCCTTTCCAAAGTCACAAAGATTTCATCTTGTGTTTTGTTCTAGATGTTTCATAATTTTAGGTTTTACACTTAGGTCTATGATTAACTTTAGGTTAATTTTTGTATCTAGCTTGAGGTAAGGGCCGAGGTTTACTTTTGCATATGAATATCAGTGCCATTTGTTGCAAAGACCATCCTTTTCTTATTGGATTACTTTGCAACCTTTGTTGAAAATCAGTTGTTCGTATGTGAGGGTCTATTTCTGGATTTCCTATTCTACTTAATCTATCTACATTTATACCACATCTTGAAATTCAGGAGTGCATTCTGAGATTTTGGCACGCTCACTTTTAAGTACTAATAGCTTTTATGTTTGTTGATTTCCTAAGATTTTTTGGGGGGAATTTTTAGCAGAATATGTGATCAGTTTTTTTTCAAATACTGTTTTTTTGGGCCTAACAATATGATTAAGTGGTTTTCCTTTTTTGTCTGTTAAAGTGGTGAATTGATTGATTTTTGTTTTTGAATCTTAAACCTAATTTGACTCTAGAGGAGAAGCACATGTAGTCATGACAATTATCCTTTTTATATCTTCTGGGATTCAACTTGTATAATTTTTTTAGTGACATTTACATCTATGTTCATAAGACATATGGATCTGTAGTTTTCACAAGATGTTTTTTTCTGGTTTGGATATCAGGGGAATGCTAGCCCCATAAAATGAATTGGAACTATTCCTTCATTTGCTCTATTTTCTGGAAAAGTTTGTACAGAACCATATTATTTATTCCTTGAATATTTGGTAAAATCCACCAGTGAAGCCATCTTAAGTCTGGAGTTTTTGGTAGGAAGATTTTAAACAATTTCATTTCATTCTTAGATATAAGGCTATTCATATGACCTATTTCTACTTAATGGGCTTTGGTAGTTTGACATTCAAGGAATTTGTCTGTTTCATTTGTTACATATTGTAGGCATGAAATTAATATTCTCTCGTTTTCCTTTTAATGCTTGTAGGACTTACAGTGATTTTCCCTTCATAATTCTCGATATTGGCAATTTGTATCTTCCCCTCTTTCTTTCTTTCTCTCTTTCTTACTCTCTCTTATTTCTTTCTTTCTTTTTCTATAAGTCTGGCTAAAGTATAGTGATCTTTACAAATAACCAGTTTTCAGTTTCATTAATTTTTGTTTTATTTTCTTTGTTTGTTTTTGCTTTTGCTTTTGTTTCCTATTCCATTGGTTTTGGCTTTTCTTGCTATTTCCTTCCCTCCACTTACTTTGAATTTGATTTTCTCTTTATCTAGTTCCTCTATGTACAAACTCTGCCACTGACTTGAGAGTTCTCTTCTTTTCTTTCATAAGCATTTAGTGCTATAAATTTTCCTCTAAGGAAATGCTTTAGCTCCATACCAAAATGGCGATCTGTGGGGTGTTCATTAAACTCAGCTCAAAATATTTTCTAATTTCCCTTGTGATTGCTTCTCTAAGTCATAAGTTGACTCATGGAAAGTGATCTGATTTATAGGTATTTGGAGCTAATCTAGATGTTTCATTTTTTATTTATAATTTAATTCTTCTGTATCTCTCAATGAGAAAAACACTATTTTTAAAAATCAGAGAAGAAAACACAAGTGTTATTTTTTACTATCTTATTTTTATATCTTTTTAAAACTTACAACTAGTGTATGTGAACTTTTGTCTCCTTCTTGAAGCTTAGTGTATCTCAGTTTTGCCAGCCAAAGATAAGTTGATACTGTTTCTTAATTCCAAAATAAATTTAAAATTGGGAAATGTTTTTATTTGTTAAGATATAAATCAGCCGGGCTCAGTAGCTCAGCCTGTAATCCCGCGCTTTGGGAGGCTGAGGTGAGTGGATTGCCTGAGCCCACGGATTCGAGACCCGCCTGGGCATCTTGACGAGACCTCATCTCTACAATAAATCAAAAAATTAGTCGGGCATGGTGGCACGTGCCTGTAGTTCCAGCTACTTGGAAGGCTGAGGCAGAAGAATCGCCAGAGCCCAGCAGGTCGAGGCTGCAGTGGCCGGGAGCAGCCACTGCACTCCAGTCTGGGAGACAGAGTGAGACTCCAACTCAAAAAAAAAAAAGATATAAATCAATCTAGGGCAGCTAAGTGCCTAATGTAACATTCTTTATTCTCACATACCCATTTTATGAGGTTAATATTTTCAAATGTATTTCTACCATCACTTACAGAAAAAAAAAAGAAAAATAGGAAATTTCTATTCATTTTTTCCAATAATTAAAACAGGTAATTAAAAATTTTTTTCACATGGGTGCACTTATTTTAATTACTAGAATAACATCCAACAATTGACCACAATTTATTCTCTAAAATAGTGTTAAGCTTAGCTGTTTTACATAGTAAAACTCTTTCCTCCAAAAATCCAGCAAAAATATTGGTTTCAGTGTTTAATTCTTCAGTGAACAAACAGCTACTGTGTTGAAAATTTTCCATGTTCAGACTTCAGGAAAATCTAATTTTCTTTTTGGCCAATGGTGTTTATTCTGATGTATTTTATCATGCCCTATCGTAGACCATTTTTTAAAATGTATTGTTATTTTTATAATTAAAACAACTACAATGGATTTACTTATTTGGGGGAAAAAATAATGAGAACTGTTCCACTTGTTTCAAAGTTAGAGAACATCAACATTGCCTTAAAACAGATGTACATACTGTTTATTGGTATTGGTATTCAATTTATCGTAGGTCTGTAAGAAGTAAATGTGGTCACAAAAGGAAGTACCACATATACTGAGTAATATATGTAATTTTTAAAAAGAATAATAATACTTACCTGGCTGGGAAGTTACCATGATCACGAAGGTGGTTTTCCCAGGGCAAGGCTTATCCGTTGCACTCTGGATGTGCTGACCCCTACGATTTCCCCAAATATGGGAAACTCAACTGCATAATTTGTGGTAGTGGGGGACTGCATTCGTGCTCTCCCCTGGGGAAAAAAAGTGTAATGAAATTGCATACTTTGTAAAATAGTCAGGATTGAATGGGTATATTAAGAGGGGCTATACTCATGAGTATCTGTGGTCTGCATAGGATACTGCCTGCCACATTGTCCTAAGTAATAAATAGTCTTTGCTGCTGTTTGGATTTAAATGAGTTTGAAAGCAAGCTTATAAAAATAGAATTCACACTATACTACCAGCACCTCAGATCTGAACTTCCTGATAGCATATAGACCTGAACTTATCAAAAATCTAATTCCATTGTTCCAGACAAAACAAAAAAAGCCCTTCATTACAGAAAAAGGAAATTGAAGTTTACACCAAACCTGTCTATAAATGTTTATAGCAACTTTGTTTATAATAGTCCTGAACTGCAAACAACCCACACGTTCTTCAGTGGGTGAATGGTTAAACAAACTGTGGTACATCCAATCCACAGAATATCACGTAACAATAAAAAGGAATGATCTACTGACGGTTGCAACAACCTGGATGACTCTTCAGAGAATTATGCAGAGTGAAAAAAAGCCATTCCCAAAAGATTACATACTGCATGACTCCACTGATGTAACATTCTTGAAACGACAGAGTTATAGAAAGAAAGGATTTCTTAGCTGCCAAGAGATATGAAGGGGACAAGGCAGAGAGAATCTTTGTGGTGATAGAATGTCACTAAAAGTGACATACTACATCAATGTCAATATTCTGACTGTGACATTACATTACAATGTCACATTTTTGTTTTGCAAAATGTTACTATTGGGGGGAACTGCTAAATGGTACCTCGAATCTCGCTATACTATTTCCTATATCTATATGTGAATTTACAATTATCTCAAAATAAAGTTAATTTTTTAAAAAATCTTGGCTGGGCACAATGGCTCACACCCGTAATTCCAGCACGTTGAAAGGCCAAGGCAGGAGGAATGCTTGAGCCCAGGAATTCGAGATCTGCCCAGACAAAACAGTGAGACCTCATCTCTACAAAAATTTTTTTAAAAATTAGCCAGGCATGGTGGTACTGCCTGTAACCCCAGCTACTCAGGAGGCTGAGGCAGAAGGATCACCTGAGCCCAGGAAGTTGAGGCTTTTGTAAACTTTTATCTCACCACTGCACTCCAGCCTGAGACAAAGTGAGACTTTGACACAAAAAAATAAAAACTAAAAATAAACTAAAGAGCCTTATTTCTTGCTTCCTCCAAATCTCTTCCTAATGCTCATTATTACCATTGACTATCTCCCAATCTTTTTACCTGCGGATCTTTATGGAATCTCACTCTATTCTCCATCTTAGAAGGGATGGTTAATCAGTAAGTATTGTTAGATTACTACACTGGCTGTTCATTCTAGGGACACTGGTTGATTATATTTTTTCTTCCTTTTTTGCTTCCTTCTTTCTAAAAAAATTTGACTTTGAAAGCTATGAACAGTGTTGCACTGATTTAGTGGACATCTTAGAGAGTCGTTCTTCCTCGTGGTTTCCCCCGATTTGAGTCTATCTTTGATGAGTTAACTGAATGTGTGCATTCAATTATCCACCTCCACTCAAGAATGCGCTCCACTCTGCCCCTGGTGCCCACAAGATGAGATGCTGTGAAATAGTCAACCTGTAGCCTAGAGGCCAATAATTAAGAGCCTAGGGAGATGTTTCGGGTCCTTCACTGTCTA
This sequence comes from Carlito syrichta, assembly GCF_000164805.1. NCBI lineage: Eukaryota > Metazoa > Chordata > Mammalia > Primates > Tarsiidae > Carlito > Carlito syrichta. The sequence goes on from NW_007249764.1 coordinate 372,598, forward strand.
TCATTTTAGTCACTTTGCTGGAGATCGCTTTCAATATTTTTTCCATGTGGGAAATATCTACTCAAACAGATTGAAAGCCTCTTTTTCCTTCTGCTGTCAAGGTCCAGGACACTGGTGAAATGTTCGTCGCCTGGGCCATCATTGGCAATTAACATGATATTTCCTATTTCAGAGTATCCCACCCTCCGCAGATTGTTCTGCCCATTCACAACTGGGAACCGGAAGAGGAGCCCCACAAAGAGGAGGAAGTTGGACCATTAGTGGAACATATTTATGAGGTAGTAATTGTCTGTGTTAACATTTGTGTTAAGGATGTATCCTTAAGCTCTGTGCTAATAAACTCTGCATCGCATTTTAAAAGACACCCAGCTGAGGTCTGAGCTTTGTCTACTGCCTAGATCCCTGCTGTGATGGGGGAGGTATGCTTTAAGAACCCCAGATATGATCACTTGCTCCTTAGTGTCGGTGGTGAGAAACGTTTTATCTTGTTATTGTTCCTTTTTTAATGTTTTTATTTCCTCTCTTTTAATTATTGGACAACTTTAGCATAAAAATGGATAACTCCCTAGACTTGATTTCATTTCTTCCTACGTTTTCAGATATTCTTAAAACCCACTAATCTCTTAAACAGAAAGTCACCAACTAGAAGGTACCAGATGGAAAATTTTATAAATTATTCACTATTGTTCCAAAAACGTACATATGATATATGAGATGGGTGGTTGGTAGATAGATAATAATAATTTTACTTTTTAATCAAATAACTCGAATTAGAAATGAATAACTTATTCTGAGATTTGAAATAGTCTGTTGCTTAGTAAATGTATATTCAAGAAACAAACAAGTAATGCATGAAAAGGACCTGATGTTGTTTACCCATTTCAAGTGTTAAATTGTGAACAGGGAAAGGGTTTGTTGGTATGTCAACTGAAATAATTACATTATTTACAGTTAGAAACTAACATGTAGTAAAGGGTTAGTTTCGTAGTTGTTCCGGTTTTTGTTTTGTTTTGCTGTTTAAAATAAAGTCAATGCTATCAGTAAAGAACGGTTATTTCTATTCATTTTCAAGGGACCCAGGAATGGAATTTTGGTAAAACTATGTTCCAAGGCATTTTCTGTTTGTGGTTCCTTCTCGATTAATGCCTTCTGTTCCTTTCCTATACAACTCATGATACTAATCTAGTAATTCTAACTATGACTTTCATCTCAAGCTGCAAGGGACATGAATAACATCCTCCAAGATTAACAATAAAGCTTTTTCAAAACTGATGAGCTGTTTACAAACGTGGAGAAGAAGCCTCAAATTCTGGGCAGTATCAACATGAAAACTTCTGTCATCTGCCCAACCTGCAGCTCAGAGTCAGAAGCCCTTTCCAAAGCTGGATCAAAGCTTTGCCTCAAGCTCTTTTGATAGCCAAAGGATAATACAGTCTCCTAGGCCATTCGGATTAAGAACCTCACAGGAGGAAGAAAAAAAAAAGCTGTTCAATAATTTATTACAGCATGTATGCTGGTTTCTGCTCAAGAATGGTGACACTTTAAAGTTTGAAAACATATTCAGACTTATTCTCAAGGCAGCCTGCTTCTGATCGTAGCATGAATGGATCATAAACGTTTAGGGTAATTGCCAGTCATGCTAAAAGCAATCATCAGATGTATTTACACACTAATCCCATGTCTCAAAATATACTACACCAGTGGTTGCCATGCTTCGTAGATAATGCGAATAAAATTGGACACTTAAGCCAAAACGCTTATTTTATAGGTCATTATAATTGTCAGAACTGTGAGGAAAAAGAAAAAGAGAGTTAGGAAAAGACAGAATCACTGTTAACTTTAGAGTAAATTTTTTAAACTATAATAAATTTAAGTGTTCTTAATGTTTGGGCAAACAATTTTGTGTTGTCTGAGTATAAGATTCATGTGTTAAAATATTCATCCCTTTACAAGATGTGGCCTGCCTTTCCTTGAGATTTGCTGATTGAAACAGAAGGAGCTCAACTTAGAAACGCGCACTTGGAATGAACTGTGGTGAGCCTGGACCGCCTTTGGCACTTGATGGATGGACATTCCTCTAGAGGGTGAAAGAGAGTGCGTCGCATATGGTTGCAATTGACAAGTCAGTAGTCAAGAAAGAGGAGGCAGATTTCAGTGTAAAGAAAGACTCACTAAGCTTTGAAAGCATATCATTAAAATTTCATCTTTAGCACTAAAGTAAGGATCGCAATTCTCAGACATGGCCCATAGGGTCCTTGATAAGGAAATCGACTCTCAGAGTTCTATGGATTGAAGAGTCTTTTCTGAAAGTCGGCACATCACACTTTTTGTTGTAGAGACTCTTTTCTTGTGTCCCACAGTCATAGCCCAGATGATTTGAAACCAGTAACACATGCTTTTTAAAACAGGTGCAGAGTATATGAAGTTTGAGTTCATCTTCCTGCTTTGTGCTGTATTATTATATCACATGTCACTTACTTGCCTGCAGCTACACAATATTGGACCAAGTACCATCAGTGACACCATTCTGGAAGTGGGCTGGCCATTCTCTGCTCGGGATGAATTTCTTCTCTATATTTTTCATATCCAAACTCTGGGGCCTCTGCAGTGTAAAACAAATCCTGACATCAACCCACAGGATATAAAGGTAAGAGAGCCTGGTCTAACCAGTGGCTTTTGGTTTTTTTTTTTACTGTATGGAAAAAATAAAAATGGTAGCTTGTTCATAAAAAAAAAAGAGTGACATAATTATAAGTTGCTTAAGTGATTATTGATCAGACCTTTTATTTTAGCTTTATAGTTAAAACGTCAAACCTAATTTAAAACATCACTTCTAGAAAACTTCAATTTCTCTTAGTTTTATTGCTCATGGTGACTTTGTCATTTATTTATCCTGTCTCAATATGCACCTTTTTCATATAGTTCGATTAACAGCACAGCCAAACCAAAATCATAAATCGACATGGCTTGTCTGGAAGAATTAGTACAAAATGCTATTTTTAAAGTCTCTTTGGCCTATTGCCAAAAGACATGAGGATCTTTGCCAAAACACGCTCACCCAGCTGTTGCCAATAGCAAGTGGTGAAATGTGATAATTTGCCAAGAGTCATCTCCGTGTCCCAGGAACCCCCAGATTGTAACATTCAAGACCCCATTCTTTACTGAGGCTTATAGAGAAGCCTAGAACGGTGTTTCTTCAAGTGCATCCCTGGGGGGTCTGCTGACATTCAAGGTCTGGAGTTGAACCCACGATTCTAGCTCCCTGCAAGCTCCCACCTCCTGCCCACAGTGTTGATCTACAGGCTACACTTTTATTGACAAGGGGCTCAAGTGTCCAGAGGCTTATCCCCTCCAAATTAAGATCCAAATTTGGCTTTAAGTTCCTTCTGGAAGGGAAAGAAATGAATTAGCATAAGCCCTTGAAAATGGCACATTTGTCTGAAAACAAAAACAAAACCTTGTTGTCAGATGTTGTCTTCGGAAGAGGACTGCACTTAACAACAAGCACTCTCTTAGTAGCTGTGAAGACACAGTGTCTCTGTTAGAAACGGTGCGAGGGAGGGCTTCATGGAATCCTGACCTAACCATCCGGGACACAGCAGGCCTGCATCTGCCCTACCCTCAGCCAGTGGCAGTGGGTCATTGCCAATTATGAAAGGCTTTCTTTCTCAGCCCAACTTGCCTTCTCTTCCAAGAGAGGAAGACGGAAAGGAGGTTCAAGAGCAAAGGTCTTTTGGGGCCACAAGCCTCCTTAACACAGAAATAATAAATAAGGCCACTTGTATTACACAAAAATTATTTAAAATACTTCCTTCCTGGAATTTTTTTTCTCACTTCCTCTTTTCTCTTCATTGAGAAGATTTAATGTCTTTGAGGACAGTCACTTATTATAAGATAACATCTTGAAATGCACACGTGTAACGTTGAAGTCATTGAAGCATTCTCATATCCTGTTCTGTATTTAACATACATTTCAGTCATAGATTCTCGCAGCATATGGTGAAGCAGAGGCTTCTAACTCTGTTCAAGGGTAATGTTTAGTTTATATCTGACACTATTTATTGATGTTTGTGTGTATTATGTAACGTGTTTAATGTACACCCTGTTGGTTGTGAGTTATTTGTTTCTTTGTGGCAATTAACAATCATTTACGGTGACGAGGACAGTGCTAATAGATGATTTGCCTTGAATGTTGACAGATTCATGCAAACTGAGTGATAGTATATATTAAGCACCTGGCATTCCCAGCTGCCAACATTTTTTGTTTTTGTTTTTTTGAGTTGGAGTCTCACTCTATTGCCCAGGCTGGTGTGTAGTGACACGCTCACGGCCACTGCAGCCTCGACCTGCTGGGCTCCGGTGAGCCTTCTACCTCAGCCTTCCAAGTAACCAGAACTACAGAAATGTGCCACCACACCCAGCTAGTTTTTTTATTTATTGTAGAGATGAGGTCTCACCATGTTGCTCAGGCTGGTCTCAAACCCATGGGCTTAGGCAATCCTCTCACCTTGACCTCCCAAAGTGCTGGGATTATAGGCATGAGCCACCGCACCCAGCCTTTTAACGTATTCTTCAAAGTATAGGCTTTGACTAAAAGTCTGATCTAAGTGAATACATTTAAAAATAAAACTTAATTATGCTCATTTTTTGAAAACTCTCAATTTGTGGAAGTTAAATATGAGATTGGAAGACAATATGAAGTAATAGCTCCCTAAAATAACTAATTATAATAATGTAGGAATTCTTGAAATCCTGGATGTATGGAAAAGTTAAAATATTGTTATTTGTAGGTTCTCAAAAACTTTGGCCTATGTTTAATACATGCTCCAGAGAATCTAAAAGAGTTTTTTATCACTAAGTAGATTTTAAAAATTGATAATGAGTATATTTTAATCAGTGGCTATAAACAATTGAGAGTATTTGAAAGTTATTTTCCTCTTAAGATAGTGAATAATTTCTTACTAGTAACTTAGTTAACAATGTATTTCTTTCTAGAGAATGAAAATACAGCCTATTCTCTGCCTTCAGTATGAGTTGGAAATTAGTGAGAAACATATTATTTTTTGCCTGTTGTCTTCAACAGAATATATCTGATACACTTTAGTGTTAATATCAATTTTAGATTCAAATTAGCATCAAAGCAAATTGCTAGGTTTTATTATTATTATTATTATTTGAGAGAAGGATTTGTCGAGAGGATAGAAAAGCTCTCACAGTGGGAGGGTACCCAAAGGGGTTGCCCGGTTTTGTTTTGCTTTTCAACCATAAGATAGCCAAGCACAGTGGCACACACCTGTAGTCCCAGCTACTCAGGAGGCTGAAGTGGGAGGATTGCTTGAGTTCAGGATTTTAAAGATGCAGTGAGCTATGATCATGCCACTGCACTTCAGCCTGAGCAACATAGCAAGATCTTGTCTTTTAAAAATATTATAGAGTTTTATTTTTAGTAAGAAGCAGAGAGAAAGAGAGGGTACATTTAGTAAAAGGCATAGGAAGGCAGAAAGATATTTGTAGAGGCAAGAATTCAATTCCACTATTCAGTCTTACTTAGCCACCAAGTGAACTGAGGTACAATTCCTTACTACTTGATTCTACAGTTTCTTTATAAGAGCATTTGCAAGCAGTTCATGTCCGTTAGTCCTTCTGCCTTTCTAAGGATGCTCCGGTCCCCACTAGACTAGCCCCCAAAATGTCAGAGGCCAACCGTGGACCTGTCAGAGAGGAGCTCCCACTCCAACTTTCTTAAGTTGAGGGATTACACAGTCCCTTCACTGTTTCCTCCTCAGTCATTCAGTTGACTTCCTGATGCAAAACCCCTTCCTCTCATGTTCAGGTACACTTGTTAGTCAACGTCTCTCTTCCTTATGGATTCTCGTTTTTGCCACTGGAAAGAGCTCTCTCCTTCACTGCCTCTTCCCAAGCCCTCACTGATCTGTCTGCAAACTTGCCTGTGGAAAAGAAACCAGATTTCCTAAGAAGGATTTTCTAGGTTACTCACTCCAAGGAATCAATGCCACGAACTCTAAAGCCTTTGAAATTCCCCAGGTATCTCCTGACGATCTCTATAAAACTTGCACATACTTTCTCATTCCCCTCTAATTAAGCCTATTTCCACCTAATTATCACCATTTTCTATAATGTACTTAACACATTGATTTTTTTTCTATTTTTTAAAACTACTCACATGGCAATCATCCTGGGCATTATTATTTTTACTATAGATATATGGTTTTATGGCATCAAAGCCATATTGAGGATTAAGTAGGGGTTTTGTTTTGTTTTGTTTTTGGTTGCTGTTGTTGCTTTTGTTTGTTTTTGTAGACTGGCTTGGGAACTGAAACACCATTTAAAACATCCTTTCTAAAGATCAACGCATTCTGACTGCCAAACATCTCGCCTAAAACCTTCTGAAATACAACCAGTATATAAATTGAATATACATTCCAAATACAGCATAAGCCTCAACAGTCTTCCCACATAAGCCTCAGTGTCCGATAAGGCCCAAACAGAGTTCAGTCTTTTTCATGATAGAAACTGGTAGATGGCAACCTCTTTCAGGTCCCCTCCCGCTATGGGAGCTTTTCTGTCTTCTTAATAAATCCTACTTTCAAAATAAAAAAGAACAGGAAAGAAACTGGTAGAGTTTGCTTCTCACACCAAGTTACCTTCATGTCCCCAAAGTTTGAGGAGGGGGATACTGACTATCTTTGTAAGCTGCCACCAGGGTCATCCTATAACCTATCGCTGCTTTAGGAAACGATGAGCAAATGTTCTCACCCATAACCACCTCACTTGTTGCCCAGACACAGAGCATCAGCAATGAGATTTGGTGGGGGGAGGCATGGGCAACCACTCACAAATGTGCGTCTAGAAGTTAGTGAGTTGTTCATGTCAATACCTCATGTCCGTCTTCTCTTGTTTTTTTGACATTGTTCAGACCTTAGAGTAGAAGGGAAGGAGGAATCAGGGGTAGGCAGTGGGATAGGTAAGGAAAGGTAAAGTGAGATATACTCCCCTCATTTCCTCCTCTGAGGAAATCAAGGCCTAGCTGAAGTCAGCATAAGGGTGTGGCCGTGTCTTGGGCTCATTCATTCCCACTCTCGCTTTTGCCTCCCAAAGACTTTTTGCCTTCTACTTTATCCAGTTCATTTATATCTTCTGTACACATCAGGGCATCACAGGGCACAGAGTCTCACATCCATAATCCCAGCTCTTTAGGAGGCCAGGACCAGAGGATTGCTTGAGCCCAGGAATATGAGACAAGCCTGGGGAACATAGTGAGACTTTGTCTCTACAAAAATCAAAAAATTAGGCTGGGCCTGGTGGTGTGCACCTGTAGTCCCAGCTACTTGGGAGGCTGAGGTGGAAGGATCACCTGAGCTCAGGAAGTTGAGGCTGTGGTAAGCTTAGATTGTGCCAACCGCACTACAGTCTGGGTGACAGAGTGAGACCCTGCTCAAAAAATAAACAAAAAACAACTTCAGAACATAAGCAGATGTCCAGGAAGGTTTGACCTCTAGGCTGCATGGTGTAAGTCAGAGGTAGGGGACTACAGTGTGGCGATTTCTTCACATTGTACCATCTAAAACATTTTGAGACATTCAGCCGTCTGCAGTATCCAGACCAATCCAATAAAGCTAATTTGTTCCAGATCCTTCTTGGAATAAAATTTTAGAGTTAAGTATTTCTCAACTAGGCTAAAGGCAGTCAAACCATTATTTCAAGCTACCAATTTTCTTATTTTAGTGGGCTTTATCCTAGGGTTTGGAGAGTCCAGCAAAGAGGCTGTGAAATGAGGTTGAAAAAGTAAACACTATTTAGGAACCAAAAGTTTCATAAAGAGTAAAGAATTTTTTTAAATTGGCAAGATTTCATAATGAACAGCCAAGTGTGAGATACTGAGGGAAGAGGCTACAGAATATGATACTGGACCCAGGAAAGGAAGACAGATAAGATGCCCAAATATAACCTGTGTTAAGACCATGATACGCCAATCTGGGCCTGAGTTCAAGAAAGAAAATCCTGAGGTAAAAATGGTCTGAAAGAGTCTATGGACTAGGAAGAACATAACATGAGAGAAAGCCAATGCTGTTTGTAAAAACTGCTAGAACCAAAGAGAACAGGAGGTTGCCACTGAGAACTGGTCTCCTGAACAAGACCAGTCCCACAGGAAGTCCAAATTACAATCAGATAGTCCAAGCATGAAAAGCAGAAACGCAGGAACAGTCTGTTCATTCAGGACTAAAGCCCTGCAAATAGTGTTTTAGAATTGGTGGGCCCACAGACAGTGGCTTGGCTTGACAAATTTGCATAGTTTTGTCTTATCCTTAAGAATACTTTCTTCCTTCAGAACTGCCTTTTCATTAATTCAGAATGCAGGCAACCTTGTTATTTCCTAGAACAACAGTTCTTGGTTCTCTCTCTGTCTACGTCCCTTTGCCACAGTGTCTGTCTCTCTCTCTCTCTCTCTCTCTCTCTCTCTCTCTCTCTCTCTCGTTAAAAATCAAGACAAGACATAAAAGAAAGAAGACGGTTTAGTATATCTTTACCATTAACTACCGATTTCTTTTTGGAATAATTTTGCAGGCCTTGAACATCAGAGCCACAATTTATGACATAACTAAAGCATTATTTAGAGCCATCATTTATGTCATAATTAAAGCATGTCTGTTACTTGCCTCTTTAATGCTCAAGCTTCTACTAGAAATTCTCCTTCTGGAAAGGAGAAGGTCTGATCAGGAGAGCAGTGCCCGATTTTAATTTTCTTCCTCTCTAATTGTGACATGTTAGTGACGACTGTGGCTTGCTCCCAGATCTGGGCTCTCCTTGCTACATTAACTTTCTCTCTCTTTCGAGAATGCTTCTTCTGATGGAAGAATTTCACTCACCTTTACTCTTAGGATTTGTAGTACCAATTCTCAACCACCAAAGAGAAAATAGACACTCTGGTATCCTTGTCCTCTCTTTGAAATGGTCTTTAATTTTGCATGCATCACTTAAAATGTAAAAACATCATGTTCAAAGACTAAGAAAAGCTTCAACATCATGCATAAAATGAGTAGATTCTTTTAGTTATGCTTTGCATGAATTTTTCAGGAGATTTTAAAAAGTGAGGTTTTTCATTTGCTACAAATCCTCAACATTTTTGTCTTAAAGAAAATGACATGGTGGACAGATCGCCTGGGCTTGTCTTCACTTAGGTTTAATCGTTGATGAAGACGTGCATGAGAGTAGTCTATCGTTACTTGCATGCCAGGAATACCTGAAATCCAAAGACAAATTACAAACAAGAAGAAGATGAAATGTGTTGCTTTTGTTTGGGGTTCTCAGTGTACTTACCTAATTTCATCCAACCCATTTCCTTAACTGCTGCATTTCTATTCTGGCTACACAGCATCTCTTTAACCCTAAATTTAAACCTATACCAGAGTGAAGAGTTTGGTAAAGAGTTATGAAAATGGAAAACTCTCATGAGGGTCAGATCCTGAGTAGCAGCTGGAGAAAGAAACATTTACTGACAATTACTTCCATATTATAGAAAGAAGCCATTTTCACTTGTTCTGAAGAAGATACTTTAGTGTTTATAACCAGCTTCTCATGGCATTTAACAAATTTTACTGGGAACTGAGTGCCTAACGTGGAACCTAAGAGCCCAGCCTCCTCCACCTCTGATAGAAAACCTCCACCTTTGGGTTCATGGGCAATTGTGGAAGAAACTTCAAATGTTCACTTAGATTATGGGCTTTTACTGTTGTATACATTTCTTAGATAACTTCTGTTTTGGTTTTATTTGTTTGTTTGTTGAAACAATTTTGAGAATTCCATTTGAGAAAACTAGTTTGCAGGCCTTTGAAAGACATTTTGAGTATGGTGTTTAAGAATGGCGTTCCCATATTTGTAAAACAGTGTTACAAATAGAAAGAGCCATGTTCTATCAACCCCTACCATGGGATGGGCTCGTTCTGTAGTTCAGAGTAAGCCTGGTGCTCTATTGAGAGACCACTTATAAGTTTTTGTGAATTATTATATACCCCAATAGGATGTGTCCTTTATTTGTAGACAAGTTACATCCTATGAAACCACACCAGAAGTTAAAGAGTTTTCTGTTCTTTAAGCTATTACTACTCCTATCACTGCTGCTGCTACTACTACTAATAGGCTGTAAACAATTCCCTAGTTCTTTCCAACACCCTTTCTCTGTAGTCTGGTTAACTATGGAGTTAACTTCTGTAACATAACTGTCAGTGGCCTATAAAAAAAGAAATCGCACATGATTCATCTCAAAGCAAAAACCA
>NW_007249764.1:382912-384534 GCF_000164805.1 Carlito syrichta
GAGAGAGAACACATAACAGAATTGTAGCTAAATATTTCCCCAATTCTCAATTTTCTGTTAGAGCTCACTTTTGATCTTACAAATCTGTCCTATCAGATCTTCCATTACTGAGCATCCTTGAGCAACTCTTCGGCTTATCCTCTTCCTCACTGTGGGGGTCCAGCCATGGTCCCAGGATGTCTCAGTGACCACTGGGCTGGCCCATTCCAGGCCTCACCTCACCTCCACGCACTTCATCATTCCAGGGCTTTGGTCACTGGTATCCACCGTTACCTTGAGCTACCCTACCTCTGAGACAGTCAACTTAACATCCCTCTCTCCTCCAATTCCCTCTCCCTTTTTAAAATTAATGTTCTCACTTCCTCTCTCCCCACTGGACTTTTTTCTTCCTTCCCTGGTGTGAATACTTTCTCTGAGAGGGCCACCTTCCCCACTCTCCAGCCTGCCTTTGGCCCTACCTTCTTTTCTGCCAAGCCTGGGCTCCATGATGAGTTACCTGAAGCATCCTTCTCCAAGCTCTCGTAACCTCTCTTCTCCAATATCTTTCCCAGTCCCTGCCCTGAAAATCTCAGTGTCATGCACCATTTACAGTTTGGCTTCTCTACCCCTTAGCCTGATGGCACCAAAACTGAAGCTAGCAAGTGCTCACAGGACAGCCAACATCTTGGGGATGTCTGCCATTTTGGTGATCTTTCCTTCTCGTTCTCCTTGCTGCCTTCTACAAACCTTCACTGCTCCACTTATACCATCTTTCAAGTCTCTCTAATATTGCTATTAGAAGGTGATCTTAAGAGAATCTTCAAATGGTCCATATTCCCATCACAACCTTCTCCCCTCTCCTCCACACCCCACATATCATCCCCTCCCTCCCATCCGCAATTCCTTACCAACACTCTTTGAAGAAGGAGAGTTCTTCCTCCAGCTCTAAGCTTAACTTTACTATGCCAAGCATCTCCCTGTTTCTTGTATCTTCAACCTCTTCTTCTTTCATAGTGTCTTCCTCAGATCCTCTAAAATTACTTAAATTTCTTCCACCTTCAAAACAAACTAAGCAAAATAATTTGACTTTTCTTTCTCTTTCAAAGATAGACCTCTTTTCCCTTCCATTTATAGCCAAGCTGTATTTGATGTTTCTACTCCTTCATGCCTCATGAACTCTTTTTACAACTGTACATTTTTTGAATTTTCATATGAAAAATGCTAAATGTCCATCATAAGAATATATCAGGCAATATGGAAAGATATAAAGAAGAAAATTAGAAATCTCTAATTTACCCATTTACAGTTATGTTTCCTATTTAGTTATACATTATTTTTCTACTTCATCTGTAAACATTTTATTTTATAATTACCAATAAATTAAGATACTCTTTAAAAATTCCTAATGCCATTATAATACCTAAAAATAAATTAACAAAACTTCACCATTGTAACACTTTGATGACTGTTCGTCCAGATTTTTTTCTATTTATAGATATATGATATAGGTATATGAGTACATCCAATTTTATTTTAAAATACCATTGTAGTGGCCGTATGTTCAATCCGAGAGACCACCAAGAGCCAATTCCGATGAAAGTTCAAGAGGGTCTTTATTTGCAAACTCGAGCCTGGACCTCTGT
>NW_007249764.1:384781-385119 GCF_000164805.1 Carlito syrichta
CCACAAGCCGATTACATATTTATTGGGTTATAGCATGCTCTTAACCTAAGTTTATGGTATACTCTATTACGGTTCTCTCACCATCTTGTTACATGTGCTATTATCTAATGTTTTTCTCCTTTTTTTCCCTTACTAATATCTGTATATTTATAAAATTTATGACACAGTTCTATGTTATCATTTTTTAAAAACTGTTCAGTAGTTAAACTAGCCGGGCTCGGTGGCTCAGCCTGTAATCCCGCGCCTTTGGGAGGCTGAGGTGAGTGGATTGCCTGAGCCCACGGGTTCGAGACCCGCCTGGGCAGCGAAACCTCATCTCTACAATAAATTAAAAAATC
>NW_007249764.1:385452-482265 GCF_000164805.1 Carlito syrichta
CCGGGCGTGGTAGCGCATGCCTATAATTCTGGCTACTTGGAAGGCTGAGGCGGAAGGATCGCCAGAGCCCAGCAGGTCGAGGCTGCGGTGGCGGGGAGTGGCCACTGCACTCCAGTCTGGGTGACAGAGTGAGACTCCAACTCAAAACAAACAAACAAACAAAAAAAACTGTTCAGTAGTCTTTTGTGTAAATGTAACTTACTTAATCTTTACCCCATATATGCCCACAAAGTTTCAGGCTACTACCTTTCTTCTCTATTATAAACAGTGTTTCTACAAACATTAATGTTTTGTTTTGGTGCTTTATTTGGAGGACAGCGATCATCTCATCTCCAAGTCTTTGGTAATTAATAAGAAGAAAGCAGAATGAATTTCATACCTTTTCAAATAATTGTCCCTTTGTCCAAACCCATTTACTTTTTTTTTTTTTTTTTTGAGTAAGGGTCTCACTCTGTTGCCCAGGCCGAAGTTCATTAGCATGATCATGGCTCACCACAGCCTCAAACTCCTGGGCTAAAGGGATCCACCCTCCTCAACTTCCTGAGTATCTGGGACTACAGGTGTCCACTATCCCCAGCTAACTTTTTTATTCTTTGTAGAGACAAGATCTCCCTATGTTAATTAAGCTGGTCTCCAACTCCTGAACTCAAGCTATCTTCCCACCTCAGCCTCCCAAAGTGCTGGGATTTATAGGCATGAGCCACTGCGCCCGGCCAAACCCATTTCCCTTAAGCTACTACAGTTCGGTTTTTACCTATACTGGTCTCTACTCAGGAAATGGCATCTGTGATCACCTAATGGACAGATTCACTGCATACTGGTCCTTTTTTTACTCCTCTGCAGGATCTGGCATTCCTCATCACTCCCTTACTTTGCTGAGTCTCCTTTCCTTGGGCCACACTTTCCCGGACTGCCTTCTCCATCTGATTTTCCTGTCTTGGCTTTGCTTCCCAGATCCTGTTCATCTCCCTGGTTTTCTGGTGTTTCCTGGAGGGTTATAAGTGACTCTGTGCTTTACATCCTACATGTGTTCATTGGGCAGGCAATTGGGGTACAGCTGAATAGGCACAGATGGGCACCCGAGCAAGCATGTGAAACATCAAAGAGAGGCAGGAGTGGAAAGCAGTTCTGCAGACCAGGGAGCTGGACAAGAGGGCGCTTGGGGAAAGACAAGACCAGCCAATGCATGCACACAGGAACCTGTGTGTGCCCGGCTAAGGAGTCTGGACTGTTTGTCCCCAGATTTTTCCAGGTCTTCATGACATACTGAGCACTATCGTTTCATCTTTTGTGGGACAGCCTACACCTGCATTGTAGGAATATCTTTCCATCATTCCATCTTAACATCCTGCTGTTGCTCCTGTGACGATGAAAAGAAATTGTGTAAAAGAAGTCATAACACTCAGGGGTGCGAGTGGAAATTAGATTTCCATATTCAGTGGGTCTAAAATAAAGAATGTGAATGGGATATTGCCTGCGATTTATTGAAACTCCCAAAATATTTATTTAGCCATCAGATGGACCCAGCGTGAAACTTTAGATAAAATCATAAGTTCTAGGACACTTGCAAAGCAAACTCAGGGCTGAAAACAAACTCAATCTCAGCACAATGTGCAAGAAACATGCCTTGGAAAAGTCACGTTCACCAGTCCTAAAGGAGCACAGGAATGTGGGGTTCAGCCCTGTGGACAGCAGGTCCTTGACCACATCAGGCAGTTTCCCCACATGGGTCCGGCATCTCAGAATCCCCCTCCCCACACAGAATGTTCCTTAGTTTACCCAGCTTCACTATATAACGAGAGGAAAGTAATGGGAGAGTAATGATTCATGCCTGAACAGTCACCACCGTGTTTTCTATCCCTTATGTGGAAACGACTTCTGCTTAAAATCTTCTCCTTACCAGATAACACTTCCCAGGAACGCATTCCACATTCTCCGTGAATCCTTGCCATTGAAGACCTGAAAAGCATGTTCCTTGTCAGTGCAGGTCGTGTCGCAGTTGAACATGCCACTGATAAGTTACAACATGTCTGAATTCTCCTGTGAATTGTATTCCACTGAGGAAAAAAAATTGCCTAGAGTTCAAGGCTAATGGACCGGTACCAACTGTTAATGCAATTGTGTATGCTGTCTTCTGCTTTCTGTCTGCAGCCTGCTGCCTCTCCAGAGGACACCCCTGAGCTCAGTGCCTTTTTGCAAAACTCCACCATTCCTCATCTTGTCAGGAAGAGGGATGTGCCTGTGGTCGAATTCCACAGACAAAGCCCCGCAAAAATATTGGTGAGTTTTCTCAGTGTGCACAGAACACAGGGAAAAGGTTGGATGGGATGGAATCCCCAAATACGAGTGGTTTTAACTTCAAGTATTGTTTTTATTTTTATTTTAGATTCAGGTTACACGTGTATGTTCATTACACAGACGTTGTGTAGTGGTGGAGATTGGGTCTCAGGTGACGCATTCTCCAGATAGTGAACGCTGTACCCTGTAGGTAATTTCTGACCCCTATCTCCCTTCCCCACCTTCCCTTTATTGATGTTCCCTGTGTCTGTTGTTTTTAGTCTCCTTTGATGCTCAGATATACCTGGCATCCATATTATGACAAAGGAAAGTGATTTTTCTATGAGGTCTAAGGGGCATTTGCAATATAACCCTTTTCACATTTCTACACCTGCCATGAAGGCCACTTTAGAGAAATAATGATAAAAACATCAAATGTTACCTTTAATCCATTTCAAGGACATACTGATTTGGTGGTTAGCCAGTTCACAGAGACTGAGATTATGGGAGCTGGAAGCTTGGAGAAGCACTGTTCATCCTGGGCCCTCAGGGTGATGCACCTGTCCCGGAATCTCAGAATCCTCGGCTTGTCTGGAAGAGGCAAGGATGGTGTGTTCAGGTTTCCTGGGCCAAAACCCTGGTAGAGTCTTAGCATCGGGGTCTGAGGTAGTTCAAGCCTGAACTTAGTCAAGCCTTTGCAAAACTACAGTTGGTATTCATGAGTCAGTGTTTCTTGATTTCTCCCACTAGTCCCAGTGCCACAGCTTCTAGAGCTTTATCTTTTCGTGTGAATATTCATCTTCTTCCCCGACCATGAGGCAAGGGCCCAAAGTGAATGTCAAGGTTCAGTTCATCTGTGTTCTCTAAACCATCTTCACGAAGAGTTGGAAGCTACAGGCACATTCTCCAGCTAAGCAGAAGTGATCAGAGAGCCCCTCAAAAGCCAATTACCTCGTCAAAAGCAAGCAAACCCACACCCGGTGCTTGGGACAGAGACAGGTTGGGAACTCAGTGTCCCATTGGGTGGGCTGGAGGGCACAGGCCAAGCCCCAAAGCAGCAGTAAAGAAGCTGTAGTTAAGGTGAAGTGCTTTGCGGTGATGCCAAATCAAAAGCCACAGTGACAAGGGTTGTCGATCCAAAGACACAAGTGAAAATAGTTTGCAGAAGGCCGCAGGGCAAACAAGAAACGAGGAAGAGGAGATGAAGGTCGAACTGGAAGAACAGCCTGAGCCCAAAAGGGCCCTATGGTGATTTCTACAGGGCCTACAGTCAGCTGTCCTGGCCAACTTGAAAGCCATTAAACCCCCAAACCTACGCCCCTGACCCTCTCCAGACTGGGTTCATCCCAGAAATTTGGAATCGCTCCTAGGTTCATTCAGATGTGACAGTGCTCTGACCCTGTAGCATCTGAAGCATTCTTTGTTCTCTATCTGTCCACCATATTGA
This sequence comes from Carlito syrichta, assembly GCF_000164805.1. Taxonomy (NCBI): domain Eukaryota; kingdom Metazoa; phylum Chordata; class Mammalia; order Primates; family Tarsiidae; genus Carlito; species Carlito syrichta. The sequence goes on from NW_007249764.1 coordinate 389,177, forward strand.
AAGCCCATGAAGGTAGGTAACATGTGTGGTATAATCAGTACTGTTTCTCCAGTGTGTAGCATAATGTCTGGTTTATTTTTTGAGCCAATGTGTGAATGTCACCGTGGACACATCATCACTGCCACTACTAATAATTTTTGGAGTCATCTTCCAAAATGCCCTCAGGAGCCATTTTCACCTGTTTTTAACCTTCCTCCCTGACCCTAAATGCTCTTAATTCTAAATCCAATTCTAAGTAAATAACATATCGCAGGCAGTTTAAAAGATAGTGTTGGTAGTGACTAAATTAACTAGCCATCCAACCAGTTAATTTCCAAATAAAATGGTTGTAATGACAGCAGACAGAGATGTCTTGGGGAATATAACTGCTCCAGCCAGTTACAAAACTGAAATAATCCAAGGTAGCTATCACTGAAAAAAGCAAATGCATACTCAAAAAATGTATTCCTGATTTTCGCATCTATAGGTCTGAAAGGAGTAATCATAAGCTTAATTTTCAAAACTGAAATACGGAAGGTTAAGAAAAGATTTACAAAAAGATAAACTCTAGAATAACAGTATGTGTGAGTGTTAGCAATCACTTTTGCCCCTCAGCTAAAGCGGAAAATTCTCTGGAGATAAACAGTTTTCCACTCTTTCAGCCAGTCGAGTGGAATTGGCGGGTGTGGGCAGGGGAGGTGTGTGTGTGTGTGTGTGTATTGAGAAGGGCAGAGACAGTGAGGTTCTAATAAAAGAGGCCTGACTCCGAAAAGATAGATGCAAGAGGAGAGTCTGGGCAGCCCAGGTACCGTCATGAGATCCCGGTTTCATGCCTGTAGGCACTAAGAGAAAAGAGTAGTTCCTTCTGTTTTGTGATCCATAGATTTAGAGTTCAAGGTCCTAAGACACAGATGAGCACCTCATCCCCACAAGCCCTGCCTGTCCTTAGTTCTGAGTTCAGGCAATTCATCCAGGGGTCCCCATCTGACCTATCAGATCATTTAGAGAAGGCACATGAATTTTAAAGAAGACAAGCAGAATGGCAATTGGAGAACTGAGGGGTCTTAAATTGATTTCCTTTTCATTCCCGTATTTGCCTTATTTTTAAAAAATCAGCCTGGGCAATATAAAAAGAGGCCTCATCTTTACAAAAAAAATCAGAAGAAAACAAAATAGCTGGGCATGGTGGCACTTGCCTGTAGTCTCAGCTACTCAGGAGGCTGGGGCAGGAGGATCACCTGAGCCCAGGAGGTGAAGACTGTACTGAACCATGATTGTACCACTGCACTCCAGCCTGGGTAACAAAGTAAGACCCCAACTCAAAGTAAAAAAAAAAAAACAGGCCAGGCTCTTTGGGAGACCGAGGCGAATGGATTGCCTGAGCCTGTGGGTTTAAGACCAGCCAGGGCAACTTGGCGAGACCTCGTCTCTACAATAAATCAAAAAATTAGCCAGGTGTGGTAGCATGCGCCTGTAGTTCTGGCTACTTGGAAGGCTGAGGTGGAAGGATAGCCGGAGCCCGCGAGGTTGACTCTGGGGTGGCCATAAGTGTGCCACTGCACTCCAGCCTAGGCGAAAGAATGAGTCTCCAACTCAAAAAAAAAAAAAAAATAGTAAAATATTAAACACTTTGATAATTCTAACCATCTACACAAGTCCAGTAAATTAGGATAATGCCATATAAAGTTAACCATAGTCTTGAAAATCTAAAACATGTTACCTATCACATGGATAATCTTTTATTAGTAGTGCAAAGAATCAGACCAAAGAGGATGTTAGGGTGAAATAGATGCAAGTTTTAGTTCTGTGTCTCATTGATACAAAAGCTTTCAGGAGCCAGAGTTTCCACTTGGGAGGACAAAAAAGCTTTGGGGTTAGGAGGGGGTTAATGGTTGCCCACATTGTCATGTACTTAATGCCACCAACTGTACACCTACAAATGGTTTAAATTATTTTTAAAAGCGTGTCTTAAACATTCTTTGACATTCATTTCTTTCATCTTGACAGTAAAAAAATGTTTTGAACATGGAAATCGACAGCAAAGTATAACGAGAAAGTATAAATTAAACAATCATTTAAACTTAAGTCAAGCAGGAAATGTTTATTATAATAGAGGTACCTGAAATTACATGGCAAAAATCTGTGACAATTGGAAGACTATGATTTAAGTATATTTCTATGATACTGTAATATTTTTTAAAAGTAAGAGTAGGACATTCACACACTATTTCTTTTAGGATAAAATTTTTAAACTGCATATTCTCATTGGAAAGAAGTTTTCAGGGAGCAATATAACAGAAACAGTAATTGACATTTGTGGAATTCTAATATGTGGTACCTATGCAGAACTAACAATTTGAAAAATCAAGATTCAAATTTTTTTTCAATTTCTACTTTACTGTATGCCTCCTGAGTGCATTGAGTAAAGATCAGTAACTAAAATTCTTCTGAGCCGGGCTCGGTGGCTCAGCCTGTAATCCCGCGCCTTGGGAGGCTGAGGTGAGTGAATTGCCTGAGCCCGTGGGTTCGAGACCTGCCTGGGCAACTTGGCAAGACCTCATCTCTACAATAAATCAAAAATGAGCCAGGTGTGGTAGCGCGCGCCTGTAGTTCCAGCTACTGGAAGGCTGAGGTGGAAGGATCGCCGGAGCCCAACAGGTCGAGGCTTCGGTGGCCGGGAGCAGCCACTGCACTCCAGTCTGGGCAACAGAGTGAGACTCCAACTCACAAAAAAATAAAAAATGAAATGAAATTCTTCTGAAAATTATATGCATTTGTGTTGAAGGTCAGTTTTTTTCCTTCTCCTGTTTCTCATGAAACATTTTGATGTGAGAAAATCTTTAACTTCTGAATAACATAGAAACATATTTACCCTCCCATGAGGGCCGAGGCAAGCCTCAATTTCCATATCTGATTTTGTTAATTCCTATATTATTCCCTTTCTCTCTTATTGGTTCAAAAATTGCAAATCATCTGCCTCCCTGTGTCCTGGAATAAAACAACGCTGGATAGACAGTGATTATGCAAAGTTTATTCCAAAATCAAAAGCTAAATAAGACCCCCTACAGTTTTTGTTTAGTTAAAAACAACTTTACTGAATCCCATTTCTGATGAGGAATTTGAACGTGCAAAATGCCAACATCCTGTGTTGGGATCAAAATTTCCAATTTGCAAGGGAAAAAAATTGTATCTTTAACACTGAAAAATAATTGCTCCTCTACCTAGGAATAGCCTTGTATCTCTCATCTCGGGCCCCTGCTGTTTTTGTAGCTATGACTTCCATCTCCTCCCCTCCAAACTTCCCTGCCCTTCCCTTTCATCACTGTTTCAAGCAACCTTAGCTTTCTCAACTCTTCAGCATTTGATACGCTTGGCCACTTCCTGAAACTATCCCATCCCTTGAATTCTCCCAAAACATTCTCTCCTGGTTCTCTTTCTACCTTTTAGTCACCCCTTCTCAGAATGTGTCTTCTAAAATGTCTCTCTGCTCGTCCGTCAATGCTCTTGTTCTCTTCCATCAATGTTGGACTCTCAGGGAGGTTGCATGTATGACCATAACTAACTCCAGTTATTCCTAGGTGCCTCCTGTGGTCTCAGCCCTTGTCTGCTGCACTCAAGACATAAAGGAATCATCTGGATGTCTGATATCCACCCCTGTATCCACATGTCCAAAATGATTATCCCCATTATCTCCCAAATGTGCTTCCCCTGTGGAATTCCCATCCCAGCTACCCAGTTATAATTCAAAGAGCATCCTCCACCCAACCTCCAATGAGTCGCCAAGTATCTACTCTGCTTTCTACACTTCTCCAAAATTCATTTTCTTCTTTCCATTCCGATTGCCTCAGTTCAGGGTCTCCCTTGGACTCTTGCAATAGGCTCTTGTCACCTTCCTGCCTCCCACTCTTTTCTCTCCTCTGTCTCCACACACCTCTTGTCCCTCTCAAATACAAATCTGATCATACCCCTTGATTTAAAAGCATCACAGCTCCCCAGTGCCTCCTGAACAAAATCTAAACTCTTTAGCACAAAGGAATTGGAAGCTCTTCACCATGTGGACTTTCTCTCATTGCTACCTTATGGCTGTCTGTCTGTCTCACCCTCTATTCCCTACCCTTCCCTTTCCTGAGCATGTCCTGGTCTTGTGTGACAGAATCATGGTTATCCCATCCTGCTAGGTGATTCACTTTGACTCTTCACAGCTCATTCCAAGCGCCACCTTCTCCAGAATTCTCCAACAGAGCTGGCTAACTGGGGTCTCCATCTCCAGGGAGTTTACAACGATGACCATTCTTGGCTCCCCCTTGCCTCTGGAGGGTGATACCCAGCATGTCAGTCATGGAGCACAGGGCATCATGAAAGCCCTCACAAGAGCTTTGAGAATTCCTGCTCCTACTGTGGACACCGTGGTACCCAAATCAAGTAGTACAAGGACAGCCTGACCACCTGTATTTGGAAACAGCATGTAGAAATCAGTCTTCCTGGAATTTATCAGAAATCCCTTGTTTCTGGGGCATTCTGAGGTTCTCAAAAAATAGTTCTCATGGCAATATGGTTTATCATTCTGTGGCTTATCAATTTCTTTACAGTGAAATGCCTCAGTCAACTACTTCTCATAATACCCATCGATTTTTATTGAGCATCGATAGGCCAGTGCCCAGGGCTTGAGATATGAAGACTGAATAAGCATATGCCACAAGATGAATTCAGATCCATGAGGGAGTGCAAACAGAGAAGTGTCATTCTGTGCATGACACACAGAAAAGGGATGGTGATGTGTCTGTTTATTTTCATACTGAGATCCAATCAGAAAATCCTATTGAATAGATAGAATGTTATCATAATGAATATCTGCCAGGAAGATGCATTTCACATATTAAATGTTGTCCATTCTGCATTGGGCAACACTAGAAACTGGTTAAAAAACCAACCTAATGAATGAAACTCACGGAAGCATCTCCTTTAGAACCAGGAAGTCATTTAAAGAGAAGAATGTTATGGAAAAAATGCTTGTCAGTGGGTCAGTAACTGTAGGTTTTGAGATAATATGGACCCAAGGACTTCTTTAACAATGCTTTCCAGATTCACTCCATCCAGCACCAGCCATTGTGAATACCTGTGAGAAATGTCTTCCCTGGTTCTGAGAAACTAAAACAGAACAATTCAATCACCACTGCAGCAAGATTGTTTTAAAATTTTTAGAAAAGAGCTTAAATTTTATGTTGTATTTTGTGTTCCATTTTATCTCTACATTATCACTTTCAACCTAATGCTTACAAAATTTGAAATCATGAACATTACACTATTAAAACCAAACCTGTAATCCCAGCACTTTGGGAGGCTGAGGCGAGAGGATTGCCTGAGCCCAGGGGTTCGAGACCAGCCTGGGCAACTTGCCAAGACCTCGCCTCTACAATAAATAAAAATTTTTTTTAAATTAGCCAGTGTGGTGGTATGCACCTGTAGTTATAGCTACTTGGAAGGCTGAGGCAGAAGGATGACTGGAGTTCAGCAGGTCGAGGCTGTGGTGGCTATGAGCTTGCCACTGCACTCCAGCCTGGGTGACAGAGTGAGACTCCAACTCAAAAAAAAGATCTAAACTATGTGTTCTTAGTTGTTTAATGTGTTTTTCCTTATTTAAATTAATAATGTATGGGAAAGTGATGACTTCTGAGAAAGTGAAATGTAGATATACTGACTTCAGCGTTCATCCTCTGCTGAAATTTAAAGACACTGATGTGCCCCCGCTATTGTTGTTTGCAGAACTGTACAAATATCGAGTGTCTGCAAATCTCCTGTGCAGTGGGACGACTTGAAGGAGGAGAAAGCGCCGTCCTGAAAGTCAGGTCACGATTATGGGCCCAGACGTTCCTCCAGGTAATAAAAACAAACAAACAAAAAAAACACTGAGGCACAGGGAACCTCTGCTCAAAAGCTCAGTGGAAGGCCTCTTTAATTTTTAAAAATTCTAAATTTTCATTTTTAATGTTCTTAATTTTAAAATATGTACAACTTTTTTACATTTTGAACTCTTTGATGGTTTAAGTTTTTTACAATTAAAAGCTTAATTTTTTAAATATCATTAAAGGACATTTCTATGGAGGTGTTGAGCAAGATGAGCTGGTCAGCTTTCCGAGCAGGTGAAGACAATTTCACTATCCCAAGTTCCTAAGACCTTCTGATAGTAGGTTGAAAAAATTGTCTTTAGCTCACTACTGTATACTCAGTGCCAGAGTGGTTCCTCAGTAACTATTAGTCAATGAAACTATGGTAAGTATGAGAACACAGTTCAAGACATATGCCCAGAAAAGCAAAAGTAGAAATAAATTTAGAAAGGACAAAGGAGATCATTCTAGAAAGTTCTTCCTGTCAGATGGTCTTTCAGCATGGGCTCCATCCGCAACAACATCTCAGCCCCAGGTACTTGGGCTTATCAGTCCTGTGGCTTCCCACACAGCCAGGAATTATTCCGTTGATTGCATTTTAAAAGTTTAAAATCTGTTTTATGCTAAGAAGATGAAATTTTCCTTTGGGAAAGTGCTATTTAGTTAAATGATACCATAACGTGATGACCTTATTGTTTGGGGAGGATTTCAAATTTTTCTAAAGAAAATTAAATTAAAACTCCTACCATGTCTGAGCCTTTTTGCTCACGTTTGAACTACTAGAAACACTCTTTGGTTCATGTGCCGGAGAAGATCAAATGGTAAAATCCATTTGAGTCTAGCTATACAGATGGGATTTTATATCTCCATAGTTTCATGTTTTCTATTATTTAAAATACTTCTGTAGTCTCACCAATCTTATTCAATTTTGCTTCTAAAATAAACTTGAGGAAGGTTAAAATTATTTTTTCTTTATTTTCTACAATTTATTTAAAATGTATATAGTAGTGTAATTTCATGATTCCAAATTTTGTAAGCATTAGGTTGAAAGTCAGAAGCAAGCCAAGAACATATCATTGTTATTACTTAACATTCTTCTGAAAGTTTATCCAACACATTTTTTAAAAGAAAGAAATCAGAGGTAGAAGACTTGCAAAAATTTCCATTATTTTCTGAAATTGAGGAAGATTAAAGTTATGTTTAAAGCTTGTTGTGAAACTTTTCTTTTTTTGTTTTTGTTCTGTTTATTTATTTATTTATTTATTTTACCTATGGCAGAGTTTCTTAACCTCTGCACTACTGATATTTTGGACTGGATCATTCTGTCGTGTGAGCTGTCCTGTGCATCCTAGTTTATTCAGTGGCATCCCTGGCCTTTACCCATAGACGTTGGCAGCTATCCCCATCCCAGTTGTGAAAATCAAAAATGTTTCCAGACATTGCCAATGTTCTCTCAGGACAAAGTCACCCCCAGTTTTGAACTACTGACTTAAGGAGAGGTGCAGTGCCCGATTGATTTGATTCCTTTTTTTAATCAAACCATTATTTATTCATTCACTCAACAAACGTCTATGGAATGCCTGCTGTGTGCCAGGTGCTACTTCGGGGTCTAATTATAGGTGAAATAACAGTGAACAAAACAGACATAACACCTGCCTTCACAGAGCTGTCAGCTCCGTGGAGGGATTCAGAAATGGAGCAGATAAATACATGCATGAGTGCCAGGAAGAATGTGAAATGGAATGGTCAGATCAGGGTGGTGTGATAAGGAGTCGAGAAGGGGCTACTTTTGCAGGGAGGGTGGGAATAGGAGAGCTCTGTGAGGAGGTGCCGTGGAGCTGAAATAAGAGTCATGGGAAGACCTGCAGGCAGGGTTCCAGACAGAACAACCAGCAGTGCAAAGACCCTGAGGCCAGAACACTTTTGCCATGTTGAAGAAACAATGAAAACCAATGTTGTCCCACAGAAAATCAAATGGTAAAATTGAGAGACAGAGATGAGACAGAGAAATAGTTAGAAATTATGTATCATGGAAAGGATCCTGGATCTTATTCTAAGTGCAATAGAAAACCACAAAGAAATTTAATCCAGGAAGAGATGTGATAATAACTATGTTTTTAAAAGAGCAAGAGTGAATAAATCAATTAATTGATGCATAGTCTAACAAAAGAGTACTATATGCCAGTGAAAAGGAATTAACTAGATGGGTCAACATAGATGAATCCCAGGAATACAACTTTAGTTTAAAAAGCAAGTCAAGTATGACTCCGCTTATTTAAAGCTCAAAAACAGGTGTAACTAAGCTGTACATTGTTTAAGCTTAGGGAAAACAAGGGAATGAAAGCACAAAATTCAGGAGAGTAGGAAATAGCCTTTTGGGGTAGGGGCCATTCAGGAAGGAACAGAGAGAATGTTTCAAAAGCACTAGTGATGTTCCATTAAAGTCAGTGGTAGACAGACAGATGTTCATCTTGGCTTTGTCTCCATCATCATGTTATACCTGATGACTTACATTTACTCAGTGTTAATAAAACAACTTTTAATGGGCAATATCAAAAGCACTGACACAATTGAGAATCTACTGCAGTTGTCTTGGGGGAAAAGATGGCAGATTAAACCAGGGCAGAACTGTGGAGTAAGTGAGGTGAGTTATGAGTCAGGATTTATTTTGGAGGAAAACCCAACAGTACTTGTTGAGTTTATGATGAAAGAGAGAAGTCAAGAGTGACTCCAAGGTTTTGTGCCTAAGCCAAAGAGTGAGGAAGACTTGAGGGAGAACTTTTAGGAGAGAAAGCCAAGAGTTCTGTTTTGGACGCTGTATTTGTCATCTATATTCCTGCATAATAACAAATTTCCCAACACCTATGTCAACACAATAAACATTCGTCCTTCCACTCTGAGTCAGGAATCTGGCTACAGCTTACCTGGGTGATTCTAGTTCAGTGTCTCTCTTGAAGTTACAGTGGAGACGTCAGTTGGGGCTGCAGTCATCTGAAGGCTTGAGTGGGGCCGGATGTTTGTTCATGTGGTGACTCAGGGACATGCACGTCAGGTTAGTGCTTGCTGGTGGTGGGAGACCTCAGGGCCTTACTAGGTGGACCTCTCCACAACGCTGCTTGAGTGTCCTCCTAACGTGGTGACTTAGCTTCCCCAAGCAAGTGAGCCAGGAGAGAGTAAGGCTCTTATGTGTTTTATGACCTAGTCTTGGCAGCCCCATTCTGTCATTTTCACAATGTCTGATTGTTGCATATATCAGTCGTCTTCATTCAGTAGGAGAGAGGCCCACACAAAAAGGAGTGAATACCAGGAGTCAAGAATTCACCAGGGCCATCTCAGAGGCTGACTAGCTCAGGTACTTTAACCAACTCCTGAATTTTCTACTTTTAGGTGAAATTTCTCTCAAAGCATAAACTATAAATCCTCTGTTTTCCTCTAGTCAAATGAAAGCTGGGAATTAGTTACATTACCATAATCAATATATTAGTTTCCTAGGGCTGATATAACCAACAACCATGAACAAAGTGGCTTAAAACAACAGATATTTATTCCCTTCCAGTTGAGAAGATTGGAAGTCCGAAACAAGGTATTGGTAGGGTTGGTTTCTTCTAGAGGATCTGAAGGATAAACCACCACATGCCTCCCTCCTAGCTTCTGGTGGTTGCTATAAACCTGGGTGTTGCTTGGCTGATAGACACATCACTCCAATCTCTCCCTCCATATCCATGTCACCTTCTCCTCTATGTCCTGTGTCACCTTTTCTGTCGCTTATAAGGACACTCTTATTGGATTTAAAACTCACCCTAATCCCAGTATAATCTCACCTCAACCCTTAACTTCATCTGCAAAGACCCTTATTCCAAGCAGGGTCATAGTATGAGATTCTAGGTGGACCTGAATTTGCAGGGGGCATTATTCAACCATCAATAATCTTACATTCTGGCTGGGCACTGTGGCTCAGCCTGTAATCCCAGCACTTTGGGAGGCCAAAGCGAGAAGATTGCCTGAGCCCAGGGGTTCGAGACCAGCCTGGGCAACTTGGTGAGATCTTGTCTCTACGATAAATCAAAAAAAAGTTGGGCATGGTAGCGCACACTTGTAGTTCCAGCTACTTGGAAGACTGAGGCAGAAGGATCTCTGGAGCCCAGCAGGTTGCGGTTGCGGTGGCTGTGAGCGTGCCACTGCACTCCAGCCTGGGCAACAGAGTGAGACTCCAACTCAAATAATAATAATCCTCATCATCACCATCTTACATTCCCACTAGCAAAGGCATACTTCATTTTGCCATAGTAGTGTAATAGTTTCTTTAATCTTGTAAATGTGCTCCTTTAAATGCTTCTCTAATCTATTATGGGGGGATATAGGGGAAGTAATTAATTAGGGTTTAAGTCATTTTGTTACAATTCTATTTTTTTTCTGTTTACTACATACTTTCTCCATCTACCCTCAGACATATCATCACTAATCTTGGGCAAAATTTTGATGTGTGAACCTATGAGTGAGAATGGTTTTGAATTTTACATGCACCATTCATGTGTGAAAACTGCCTGTTAGCAAAGTGATGTGTAAAAAATTACAGACACACATAAAATCAAGTTCTAGGAGCAATGGTCCTGATATAAGTTAGATAGAATCTGTTTCCTCTGTCTTTGGTGGGGACCAGGTCAGGAGGCAGGTACTCGGTTCCATTCTCATCCGTGTTTCACGGGGCTCAATTTCCTTATTTGTGAAATGAAGGGATTGGACTAAAGAATTTCATTCCTAAAAATTCACAGGTTCTGTGGAAAGTTCACATGGAACCTGTTCTGATACGTTATTTATGGCGTTTGTTTTCCTTAACTTCAGTCAGCAATAACTCCATGGGCTTTATGAATATCTTACTTTTGCCTTGTCAACACTGTGGTTGACTCAAAACAGACTACATCTCAGTGGTTCTCTACACTTAAGGAACAGCCATCCAACCTTTCCAAAGAGGTCTGCTTGTCTGCAAATAGCCAGGTTACAACTGAGTGATTGCCATGTAACTAGGCACTATGATAAATGCATATACAGGAAGGATTTATTTAATTTCTATAGCAGTCCCATGGAGATTCCTGTATTATTTTTTGTTGACTGCATTTTATAGATGAGCAAATTGAGAAATAGAGATTAAGTTGCCGTCCCAAAGTCATGTGACTAGGAAGAATGGGAATCTGGCCTTCTGTCCTGTGTGTATCACTGTGTTAGACTACTGAATTAGAGATGACCCTATTATTACTGCCTCTGTGGGTTTTATATTGTAATCACTACACTACAAATTGCTAGACTATAATTTCTCTATTGTATTGCTATAACTACTATATAAAGATCTTTAAGATACCATGTATTAAGCTTTTTCAAGATATAAAAATTACATAATGTGCAATTTCAGAATCCAGTAAAGTCTTATAATTCCTGAATTATAAATTAGTAATACAGTAGGAATATCCACATTGATTATTTAAATTTCAAGTATTTCTATTCAAATAAAATTAAACATTCATTTTTCTCAGTCTCTCTAATCACATCTCAGGTATTCAGGAGGCACAGCTCGTTGCTACTGCATTGGTCTGTGCAGATTAAGAGCATTTCCATCAAAGAAGAAAGTCCTATGGGCCAGCATTGTTTTAGATTGTTAGGAAAGTGTATTTCCCTTCAGAATCACAGGATTATTATCAAAATCAGTTATCAGATCTATAAATGTAGACCTGGATTGTGTTTAATAATAGCTTTGTGTCTTTTCTTATATCCCCTCATAAAGTAAGAATGAGACCCCCTTTTGCCTCATGGCAATGTCATCTGCCACCTCAAAAGGCAAACCCTTTATCAAAAATTCACTTTTCCCTAAGTGGAATGTTACAGGTTTGGATAAACACAATAGTCTCCCACTCTTCCAAGTAGCCAGCAAAGACAGCAAAACCTTGTGATAAGCAGACCAGGGGGCAAAGGTGTTGGCTTTACTTCAAAGCTTAGATATCACGCATGAACCATACAAGTAAACTTTTGGAAGCAGAACTGCTGAGCAGACGCAACATTGAAAGTATGCCATACCCAACAAAAAAAATAAGACTTGCAGACTATGTTAAGAAACATTTCCAGGGACAGAATGGGAGGAAGTTTCCAGCGAGTATATCTATGGTTGACACTAGATGATGAGTTTCTCAAGGGCAAGAAGGACGTTTTCTTGTCTTTGAATCTTCTGCCTAGCACCTGGCCAGGGTAGTTACTCAAGACATTTTATTTATTTATTTATTTATTTTTTGGTTTTGATTTTAGAATTATGAGGATTTGCTACATAAGTAATTGCAAGCAGGTGAGGACTGGGCAGTTCTAGTGAGCCCGTTCTCCCCTTGGTAGTAGACATGGTACCCAGTGGGTGGTCATGTGCCCTGTGTCCCCTCCCGCTTAGGAACTACCCAATGTTTGTTGTTCCCGCCTTTGTGCTTGCATGCCCAATATCTAGGGTCCACTTACGAGTGAGAACATGTGGCATTCAGTGTTTTGTTTCTGTGATAGTTTTAAGTGAATGAAACATCTAAGACCAAGTGCTAGGCTTGGCTGGTCGACAAGTCCTTGTCTATTCAGAATGAAACCAATCAAACTATCAACAAACAAAACCATAACAAGTTATCCCTCTTTAGCATAAGGCTAATAGTCCTAAAAGCAGCAGATATTGTGGAAACATAAAAACTTGTGGTATCAGAGATTAACAAGAAGTGACTCTTGATGCCTTCCTATGGTGTCTCTGGTGATGCCCACCTTGATTGGTTGTTTTGAGATGCAAAAGCACAGATGAATCCAAGGATACACCTATGCTGACATCTGTGCCCAGCCAGCTAGTTTTCCAGACAAGTCTTCAGTGAGCAGTAAGAACGAGGCTCCCTTACGCTTTCATGACAGTGTCATCTGCCACCTCACATCTCGTGTTTGTTATGACATTTGGCTTTTTTCCAGAATCCTGGCACCTCATCCTGCTTTCAAGCTACAAGCTGCTCTGGTGTAGTGAGTTTAGTGAAGACATCTTGCGTTTCAGGCAGAAGCAAGCATTTCATTTTCTTACCTCTCTCAAGCTGAAATTCTCAGGTTGAGATGACAAGGTTTCTCAACTAGGGAGAGACTATGGCTGGAACTGGAGGTCATATCATGTTAAGTGAAATAAGCCAGGCACAGGAAGAAAAATGTCATATGTTCTCATTCATATGGAGGTAGAGAGGAGATTGGTGGTTACCAGAGATCGGGAAAGGAAGGCAGAAAGAGAGCATGAAAAGAAGTTGGTTAAGAGATATAAAGGTACAGTCAGATTAGGAGGAATAAGTTCTAGTATTTGACAGTACAGTAAGTAAATTATAGTTCATAATTTATTATATATTTCAAAATAGCTAGAAGATAAGATTTGTAATGTTCTCAACACAAAGAAATATGTTTGAGGTGATGGATATCCTAAATACCATGATTTGATCATTACACATTGTACATAGGTATCAGAATATCACATGTTCTGATATTTACAAATATTAAATATCATAGTAAATAAGTAAAAATTAGACGGCCTCTTCTGAGCCACACCTTGATTTGATTATTTTCAGGTCAATAAGGCAGACAATTCAGAATCCCAGGTGACAGATACCAGACCAAAGGGTCGTTGTTGTCCCTTTATTTCCTACCCAAGAAAATGACCAGCACTATTAAATCTTCCTGGCTCTGCTTCCAGCCCACTTCCAAAGGTGAGCCAGTATCCAATGTCTAAGCAGTGTAAGACCTCGCCCCAAAGAGCTGGCATAATTTATTTACACTTAGGGGATGTGGTTATAAAAACCGCTGCCTGCAACCCGCAGCCACACTCTTTGACCAAAACTAGAGGACACATTCAAAGGGTTGAAGTGTTTTGATCTCCTTTATTTTTTGTGCCGGGACAGAGATCTAGGGATCCTTAGTGACATCCCATCAGAACCTTGTTACCTCATTTGAGACAGGTTCTGTGATCAAAGTCACAAACTCCTTCCCACTTAGAAGAAACAAGAGGCAAGTTTTTCTCTCTTCTGTAGTTGAAATATACAAAAGAAGCAAGTGTGTTCTCCAAAGAGGCTTTGCAAAATATTCCATAGATATAGAATAATTTATCTTGCAGGAATGCTACATGCAGATCTTTTATTTATTTCATAACTAGTGTGTTCATTATATCATTTATTTCATAACTAGTGTGTCCATTTTGTCTTCTAAGTTTTAAAAAAACTTTATATTGAAATGTCAGAAGGTTTATTGAAGGGTCTTTCATTAAATTTGGAAATCCATATTGTAAAAATTTTCTGAGTTCAGGAAAAAACTTATTTTAGCAGTATACTATTTCAGAGAATCCAATTATTAACTTCCTAGTGATAAATTGCCATCTGAGTCTTCTACCATGTAATTATTTAGCTGGCTTGCATTTATTAGCACTACAACTTCGTCAGCCTGAACAACAAAAATTAAGTCATTGTAACACCTTAACGATGTCATAAATTTGAAAATTATAAGTGGTCTTTTCAAATTAGATTCCACTTTTCATAAATAACATAGGCTCCCCTAGATTGACAATTCTCCTAATTATGCAACATTAACTGAATAGCCAGAAGGAAAACTGAATCACTTGCATTTCATGGATTTGCTTTTGGTCACTCTGTTTTTTGACTGTTAGTTCTGTGTTTGTTTTTGTTTTTTTAAGAGACAGCAATAGGTTCTTGCTCTATTGCTTAGGCCGAAGTCAGTGGCACAATCATAGCTCACTACAGCCTCAAACTTCTGGGCACAAATGATTGACCCACCTCAGCCTCCCAAGTAGCTGGGACAACGGGCATACCCCAGCATGTCCAGCTATTTTTTTTTTTTTTTTTTTTTTTACTTTTTTGTTGTTGTTAGAGTCTCACTCTGTTGCCCAGGCTGGAGTGCAGTGGCATGCTCACAACCACTGCAGACTTGACCTGGGCTCAGGTGATCCTTCTGCTTCAACCTTCCAAGTAGCTGGAACTACAGGCACATGCCACCATACCTGACTAATTTTTTGATTTATTGTAGAGATAAGGTCTCGCCAAGTTGTCCAGGCTGGTCTTGAACCTGTGGACTCAGGTAATCCTCTCACCTCGGCCTCCCAAAGTGCTGGGATTATAGGCATGAGCCACTGTGCCTGGCTTAAGTTTTTTATTATTTTTGTTATTTTGGGTAGAGACAGGGTCTCACTGTGTCACCCAAGTTGATCTCAAACTTCTGGCCTCAGGCGATCCTCACGTCTCAGTCCCCCAAAGTGCTGGGATTACAGGCATGAGCCACCACACCCAGCCTGTTACTCCACATCAAAGAGTTGAAAGAGAGCTGTCTTAATGAACCTCCAAGTTCTAAGTGACAACCTACAATCCTCTTATTACTTTGAGCATCACATCCTAGTGAAGTGAAGGAGAACAACTTTTTGGTGAAGCAGGACTCATGTCATTTCAACACTACAGTCAAAGGAAAAGTGATTATTTTAGCCTGCCTGCCTCAGTTCTGTACACAACACTCCATGCATTCTCCTAAGAGCCAAAAGAGAGAAAAGGACATCTTCATTTTCCTGTTAAAGAAGACCCTATGTCTGGAAAAGGACAATAGTCATTGAGGGACTTTTGAAACAATAAATATTTAGCACAAGAAGGGTCAGACCAGAACAACCTGGAGCAACATTTTGAAGTCCTTCCAGGGAAGTCATTTTTATAGATATGAGAGAGAGGCACAAATCACTGTGGGTTTGCTTACCCCCTTAGTCCAAATTTCTGTACTTCCACGATGTCTGCTTATTTCCGCCTTAGAAGCCATATACCAAAGAGAAAGGAATCATCCCAATCTCTCTCCTCTTCCCCTCCCCCTCCCCTATGCTGTACATTGAGGTCTATTAAGAGTTTCATCATATAACCCAGAAGAAACACGTTCTACCCTCCTAACCCAGGCTAGAAAGTTTACAGTTCTTGATGGAATGACTTACCCTGTTATGTTTGCTTCTGTCCATGTGGTGAACAAGAAAACTGGCCAGAAAAATATTTCATTTATGTTAATCCTACTGTTCCCTTCTGTGATGGTTGCTTGAAGCAGAGTCCTTCTTTATAGGTGTAAGTTTTACCAGTCGTTGCTTAGGTTCTGTCTCCTCGGGTTTCTGATAAAGTTGAGTGTTATAACATGGGCTAGACAAGATGAACATGTACTGAACAATAACGATTGAGAAGGAATTAAGTGGCCAGAAGTGGGAGAAGGATAGTTTCAACATTACCAGACACTCTAGGTATTCGGTCAACTCAGAAGGCTCACACTCTCCATCTGTTGCCAATTCTTTTATTAGTACCATGACCATAAGCAAATCATTGTGTGAAACTACACCAAAGAGTCAGCCAGTGGGCTAACATGGTTTAAGTGATGCCGCAAGAACAGAGGAATGGGGCATTTTCTGAGAATTAATGGCTAGCTAGGGCAAGACAACGGTCCCAAGAATATATTTTCTTTTTTATCAATATTTTTTATTTTAAAATTGTGGGGTACAGTTAAGGGTTAGGTACACAAATATGCATCATTCAGGCACCCTTGTTGTTAAGGAATGTCTCCCCATTCCCAGACAGATATTGACTACCGTTAATCCCACCCCCCTTTCCCTCCCTGCCCCCCCATAGTTTCCCACCACTGTCAATCCTTTTCTTACAGTATTACGATAGATGTTCAAGGTCCACTATATGAGTAAGAACATGTGATACTCAGATCTTTGTTTCTGTGAGAGATCACTCAGTATTATAGACTCTAGTTCCATCCAGGTTGCTGCAAAATTCATGATTTTGTTCTTTTTTATAGCTGTGTAGTATTCCATTGTGTATATGTACCACATTTTTTTAAGCCAGTCCTCTTTTGATGGACAGCCTGGTTGGTTCCAGGTTCTTGCTATTGTGAACAATGCTGCGATAAACATACATGTGCAGGTAGTGCAGGTATCTATTTTATAGAGTGATTTGAGTTCTTCAGGGTATATTCCCAGTAGGGGGCTTGCGGGGTCATATGGGAGGTTGATATTTAGAGCTTTTAGGAATCGCCACACTGTTTTCCACAGAGGTTGCACTAGTTTACACTCCCACCAACAGTGTAGAAGTGTTCCCTTTTCACCACACCCTCTCCAGCAACTGTTATTTTTTGAGTTATTGATAATTGCCATTCTGACTGGAGTTAGGTGGTATCTCAGTGTGGTTTTGATTTGCTTCTCCTTGATGATTAGTGAGGTTGAACATTTCTCCATGTATCTGTTGGCCACTCGGATGTCTTCCTTTGAGAAATGTCTGTTCATATCTTTTGCCCACTTTGTAATGGGTTGTTTGTTTTTTTCTTTTCAGCATGTTTGAGTTCCTTGTAGATCCAAGATGTTAGGCCTTTGTCAGACCTGGAGTTGGCAAATAACTTTTCCCAGTCTGTGGGCTGTCTCCCTGCTCTCTTGATGGTTTCTTTGGCTTTGCAGAAGCTTGTCAGTTTAATGAGGTCCCACTTGTCTATCTTATCTCTTACATCCCATGCATTTCGGGTTTTGTTCAGGAATTGGATGCCAGTTCCAATTTCCATAAGGGTGTGTCCTGCATTTTCTAAGGTTCTTAGGGTTTGAGGTTTTACATTTAGGTCTCTGATCCATTTAGAGTTAATTTTTTGTGTATGGGGATAGATAGGGGTCTTGTTTGAATCTTCTGCATGTGGTCAGCCGGTTTTCCCAGCACCATTTACTGAATAGGTTCTCCTCTCCTCAGTGCTAGGTGGTGGGGGTTTTGTTGAAGATGAGTTGGTTGAGAAATTGCGGTTTTGCTTCTGGAATCTCAATTCCATTGGGTCTATATGCCTGTTCCTGTGCCAATACCAAGCTGTTTTGATTATTGTAGCTTTATAGTAAAGTTTGAAATCTGGTAGTGTGATACCTCCTGCTTTGTTTTTTTTTTTTTTGCTGAGGAGTATTCTGGCTATTCTTGGTCGTTTGTGTTTCCATATGAATTTCTGTAATGTTTTTTCTAGCTCTGAGAAGAATGTTGCTGGTAATTTGATGGGTATTGCATTAAATCTGTAGATTGCCTTAGGTAGAATGGACATCTTCATAATGTTGATTCTTCCAATCCATGAGCATGGGATATTTTTCCACTTGTTTGTGTCATCTTTGATTTCTTTGAGCAGTGTTTTGTAGTTTTCATTGTAAAGGTCTTTCACATCTCTGGTTAGGAAGATGCCAAGGTATTTCATTTTTTTGTGTGGCTATTATGAATGGGATTGTGTTTTTGTTGTTTTGTTTTGTTTTGTTTTGTTTTGAGTTGGAGTCTCACTCTGTCACTCCTGACTGGAGTGCAGTGGCTGCTCCCGGCCACCACAGCCTCGCCTGCTGGGCTCTGGCGATCTTTCCGCCTCAGCCTTCCGAGTAACTGGAACTACAGGCACGTGCTACCATGCCCGGCTAATTTTTTTTTTTTTTGATTTATTGTAGAGATGAGGTCTTGCCAAGTTGCCCAAGTGGGTCTCAAACCCGTAGACTCAGGCAATCCACTCACCTCAGCCTCCTAAAGCGCTGGGATTACAGACTGAGCCACCGAGCCAGGCCTGGGATTGTGTTTTTTATTTGGGTTTCTGTTTGTTTATTATTGGTGCAAAGAAATGCAATTGTCTTTTGCACATTTATTTTATATCCTGAGACTTTGCCAAAGTCCTTTATCAGTGCAAGGAGGCTTTCTACAGATTCAAGAATATATTTTCAAGGGATATTAACCCCAGCTAATTTCTCAGTCCTAAATTGCCTGCAATATGGCAATGATTGCCATTGTATAAGTAGACTGCTGTATGGAAGATGAGATTATTTTAAACATAAAAATAATAGAGTTGTTATATAAAGAGCACAACTGGAAACATTCAACTATGGGTGTGGAAATAATATTAGGACTCTGCCCATAATTGTTTTTTGTGAATTAAATACCCACCTATGCCATGCCTTTGACCTACAACACATGACTAACCTATCTTTCATTCCAACCCAGCTGACTGTAGGCTAGTAACTCACATTTCCCACTCCTGGGAACTCCAGAGCTTTTCTTAAAAAATGAAAAAGATGCTACTTTTTTTTCCTGCTGAAAAGGGTAAAAGAAGCCTTGCTTTGGGAGAATAAATTTGAAACAACAAATAGCTTGACCTGTGAGTTGTAATGTTACAAGCCTTATGCCTACCACATAATTTGCTCAGGCCCTGGGTTCCCTTCGTTTGTGTGGCTGAATTTGATTGCACAGGCAATGTCAATATCACCTCATTGCATGTCACTACTTCCCCTTACAACTTCCTGACCTTTCTAACTGTAACACGGTGACCCTAAATCTGAGCAGACTTGAGCCTAATACTTACCTATTCCAAAGAAATCAGCTATTCCAAAGAAATCAGCTGGAGGTCCAGCAGGGAAAAACATTAATTTAGTAATACTTATGGGAAGTATCAATGGCGACAGTTCAGTGAAGAATCAGTGCCTCAGGGAAATAAAGCAGCAGTTTTATAATTCAGCAAGCAAGCTAATCAATCAAATTACTATACAGTGTGTATAATTACATTGATTCAGAGTGATGCCCACGTTGTTTTCACCTTTACTTCATCACCTGCATCCCAGGACTCATTATTGGGAATATGCATACCCTTCAGCCTTGGCCAGAGGCTGCTCCCTGAGGGAGGGGCCAGGAAGAAGCCAGGTATAGGGGGAACCAGTCCATGTCTGGACAATACCACACACGAATCTAATTAAGGGAGTGGAGGGAGAAGCGTCCAATTCAGCAATTGAATTGAAATAGACAGTGGTACTTGAAATGGGACAGTCGCCAAGTGATCAAAACATCAGCTGTGTTCATTTACCCTCCATTCATGCAGTTGGTCAACCAGTGTGGATTAAACCCTCCTCTGCACACTGTTCTAGGTGCTGTGGAAGACATAAGCATTGTATTCCATGGTACATACCTGCCACTTTTGTTATCATCTAGCTGGGGGAAAAAGTAATAGAGAAAAATTTAAAAATTCAACAACAATGGGAAACTTCCAGAAAATGAATGTCAAATACAGTTTCACATCAGGTTTACTGAATCAGAATCTCTGAGACTGATCTCAGGTATTTCTGAAGCCCAGCAAAGTATAATGGTTTGTGAACCATCAGAAACAACAGTAAAGATTGGTGATGGGGTGGGTGCAATAGCTCACACCCGTAATCCTAGCACTCTGGGAGACTGAGACGAGAGGATTACTTGAGCCCAGGAGTTTGAGACCAGCTTGGGCAACATTGAGAGACCTCATCTCTACAAAAAATAGCAATTTAAAAAATTAGCTGCCTGAGCCCGCGGGTTCGAGACCCGCCTGGGCAGCGAGACCTCATCTCTACAATAAATCAACAAATTAACTGGGCGTGGTAGCGCACGCCTGTAATTCCCGCTATTCAGAAGGCTGAGGCGGAAGGATCGCCAGAGCCCAGCAGGTTGAGGCTGCAGTGGCCGGGAGTGGCCACTGCACTCCAGTCTGGGTGACAGAGGGAGACTTCAACTAAAAAAATAAAAAAATAAAAAATAATAAAAAATTAGCCAGGCATGGTGGCATGCACCTGTATTCCCAGTCACTCAGGAGTCTGAGGTGGAAGTATTGCCTGAGCCCAGGAGGTTGAGACTGCAGTGAGCCATTATCATGCCATTGCACTCCAGCGTGTGTGAGACTTGACTCAAAAAAAAAGTATTATGAATTAAAAATGTGAGGAATTGAAATGAAACCAACAGCAGGAGGGGTGAAAGAAAGAGATGAGAGAAAATTCCCTCAGAGAAACATGTTTCTCCACAGCTTACATTCTAGAATTCAAATGTTGTCTCTTGTGCATTAAGAAACTTCATATTCATAAGTACAGAATCTGGTAAGAGAAAAGCTTTTATCTAGAGTTGATGCAGAGGTGGAGTTTTCAAACAATTTGCTTATCAAAGACATAACTTCAAGATAGAAGATGAAATATTTTCTATCAATTTTTTTTTTAAAGCAGGATTTATTGTGAGGACAGAAAAGCTCCCACAGTGGGAGGGAACCTAAAGGGGTTGCCTCTATCAACTTTTTATTGAACTTGGAGATGAAAGGAAACTTCTTCACTAGAGGTTTGGGAGTGTGGACACTCATTTGAGCATGTAATTATAATCCTTACATGCAGAATCTCATTACGAGAATTTCTCCTGTGTCTACCAATAAGGAAGATAAAGAAATTAGTTGGAAATCACAACGTACACCCAAGGTCTTATAAGGAAAGATTCGAAATTTTGAAAAAATACCTCTCAAACAAAAATACAACTTTCAACTAAAATGGAAATGCCAGGAAAGAAGAGAACATTAGAAGAATAACACCCCAAAAGGAATTTTTCCAAATGAATAGGATTACTTATCCTGGAGGGCAGGGATAGAAAGAAAGAAAACTCCAAAGACATAGTAACTTGAAATATATAAAAGTTACATACTATGGCCTGCCCTTATCATGTAGAAGAAAGAGGGTCTACTAAAGGGAGAAAAAATTCAGCCACAGGGGGAAAGAAAAAAAAAAAAACCTTGCAAAAACATTTAAACAAAATGTATTATAATGCAACCTGTTGGACTGGCCTTGGGACATAAGGCCCAACATTGGATTCCAGACAAGGATGTGCTGGTAAATATTTAATAAACTGCTGTCTGGAAAGAAACAAAATCTCTGATAAATAGCATTTACCAATTTCCATGGTGTAAATATTCCCATCATGGCCCATTTCCAGCTACCAGTGAGTTACCACTGAATGCAGAACTGGAAAGAGATGCCCAGCAGCACAGCATTTTGTAGTGTTTCCCCTGAAACAATAGATACAAATAACATCAGAGGCATTAATAATGGTAAAATGTAATAAAATAGTAAGTGTTAAGGTTTGCATATTTATTACCTTTTAAAAAATATAATTTACTTAAGTTTACATTTATTTAATTTAAGTTGTAGTAATGGTACTGTTTAACTCCTGGGACTCACAATTCCTGAAAATTTAACAGTCAGCAGCAGTCATCTCAAGCTATAGCACAGCACTGGGCAGGTCTAATCATTGTCTCAATTCAAATGGAGAAGAGCCACCGAAGCTTAAGTTCTTGAAGTAGCTTTCCTGAGTTATTCCGAAATATTTTACTTTTGACTTCTAGCAGCAGTTAATATGAGAACCAATTAAACAAAGAGATCTTTTGCTGAAAATTCTGTCGGAACCAGTATATGGCTCCAAGTCAGTGGTTCTTAACGGGGGTGATTTTGCTCCCCGGGGGATGCTTGAGGATTGTTGGTTGTCCCAACTTGGGAATTGATGCCACTGGCATCTGGTGGGACGAGGCCAGGGAATGTTACTAAACATCATACAGTGCACAGGACAGACGCCACCCCCCTCGACCCCGCCCCACATCCAACCCAAAATGTTAATAGTGCCAAGGCTGAGAAACCCTGATGTGCGTCTTCTGTATAAGGTAAAATGTGATAAATTTCTTTATAACGTAGTACTAGTCTCTCTCCTAAAATAGTTCCTTCTATCAGATAAGAATTGTTTAACCCACCATGTCTCTCCTCGGTTCTTCACTGGCAGTCACTATATTAATCCTTGTGCTTACTCCTTCTTAGGACCTTGATTTTTTATTTTTGTTTTAACCTTATTGTACATAGTATTTATTAATGAGACAAATTGTCTTTAGAGATAGAATGGAAATGAATGATGGCTTAGATATTTGGAGAGATTCATGGATGGGCGGACAGATGGTTTGGATGGATGGATGGTTTGGATGGATGGATGGTTTGAATGGATGGATGGATGGTTTGGATGGATGGATGGATAGATGGGTGGGTGGATGAATAGACGAGTGGGTGAATGGATGGATGGAAGGAAGGATGAATGGGAGGAAAAAAGTAAATAAGAGAAGAGGAAGAATAAAAAGGAGTAAAGTTTGCTTTGGAAATGGAAAACACTGAAAACAATTATTAATAGGTGACTGCCAGTATAACTCTTAAAAGTTTTATAGGGAATGCACTTAAATAATTTGTTTTAAACTTTCAGAGAAAAAATGATCCCTATGCTCTTGCATCTCTGGTGTCCTTTGAAGTTAAGAAGATGCCTTATAAAGATCAGCCAGCAAAACTCCCAGAAGGAAGCATAGCAGTGAGTATCTTTTAAAATATACATAGGCACAAATAATTTAAATGAAATCACTTTTTTTGATCACTATCCAACTTGTGCTAGGTTTTAGTGTTTTCATTGACTTGAGAAGTTTCCCTCTTCAGCTTACTTTTCTTACTACAGTCTAGAAACTTCCTAGTGCCTTGTGCTCTGGTTTTTGAGCTTGTAATATAAATTTCTACCCAAAACATTGCAGGTCAGGACTAGTACCAATTTTTAATCAAGACACTTTATTTTAGAGAAATTCATAAATTATCATTATAATGAAATTGTACTAATTTTTAAATTTTAAACACAGCATGGTGAGTCAGGTGGGAAAGGAAGAAACTTCCTTAGGGAGAGCTGGCCATGGGTCAGCTGCATGACTTTGGATGACCATTTTTTCTGACTATGCAAAAAAATCTTAATATTGACCTGCAGGGAAGAAAAATCCACTCTGAGCTTCAGTTGCATGAAAGTCAGTTTTAAAACTTGAGGTTATTAAACATTACTAATACCTCAATATCTGTCACAGAACAACTTCTGACATCCTTATTAACCTGGCAAAGCCATGCAGAGGGGAGGAAGGAATGGGTGGGGAGACCAGTAGGCACCATTACCCAAACTCTGCCATCTCAGTTATTTGTGAAGGCGGTTCCAAAGTGTCCTAAAAAATAGTATTAAGAGTTCAGCCTGGCTGGGCTCAGTGGCTCAGCCTGTGATCCCAGCACTTTGGGAGGCCGAGGCTAGTGAATTGCCTGAGCCCGTGGATTCGAGACCAGCCTGGGCAACTTAGTGAGACCTTGCCTCTACAATAAAAAAAAAAAAAAAAATTAGCCGGGTGTGGTAGTGCACACCTGGCATTCTGGCTACTTAGAAGGCTGAGGCGGAAGGATCGCCGGAGCCCAGCAGGTCATCACTGGGGTGGCTGTGAGTGTGCCACTGCCCTCCAGCCTGGGCAATGGAGTGAGACTCCAAGCCAGAAAAAAAAAAAGTTCAGCCTTCATTTCTTGGTCACCCAGTGGGCATTTACAAGCCCCTCATGTGAGCTCTTAGTCCCCTGGTTCTTGATACTCAAGATGTGATTGCAGACTAGCAGTGACTCATCACCTGGGAGATTATGGGAAATACAGAAGCAGGTCTTGCTCCAGACCCACTGAGTCAGTATCTGCATTTTATTAAAATCATCATGGCATCCAAATGCACAATAAAGTGTGAGGAGCACTGCTTTAGACCATATATAAGCTGATACTACTGTTGTCTCTTTCTAGCCTTGGTCTTAAAACTCAATAATAATATTTAATCTTTCTAGACTAATCTGCCTTCAGTAATTTAATTTAAATGAATCCATTGATTAGCGATCCCTGGGTGTACAGCAGAATCATCACTCATGCAACATTATTTTTTTTTTGAGTTGGAGTCTCACTCTGTCGACCAGGCTGGAGTGCAGTGGCATGCTCACGGCCACCCCAGTGTCGACCTGCTGGACTCCAGCGATCCTTCCACCTCAACCTTCCAAGTGGGCAGAACTATAGGCGCACGCTACCACACCCAGCTAATTTTTTTATTTTATTGTAGAGATGAGGTCTCATCAGGTTGCCAGGCTGGTCTCGATCCCGTGGGCTCATGCAATCTCCTCACCTCAGCTTCCCAAAGTGCTGGGATTACAGGCTTGAGCTACCATGCCCAGCCTCATGCAACTTTTAAAATATATATATGCTAAGACCTCACCAAAGATATGGGGGTTTCATAGATCTAGGGTAGGGCTCTGGCACTGTGCTTTAGAAGCCTACAAGTGACAATTCTGCAGTGGAGTCAGGGTAGAGAACTTCTAGCACAGGCAGATGGACTAGAGGAAACTCTAAGCTTTTCAAGATAGAGTCATCAGGGCCTGATCTTAGCTCTGCCTTGCTCTAATTGGGAATCTTTTGGGAAATCACTTTACTTCTCTGAGTTTGTTAACCACATACACCCCATGGAATTGTTAAGAAGATTAATAAGATTATGTATGTAAAGAATGTAGCGTTATACCCAGAACGAGTAAAGTCTCAAGTCTAATAAAATGTGAGTAACCTTCACAAAATGTCACACCTTCTCTAAGTCCAGGAAGCTCAAACTGGAAATTAAGTTTTGCACTGACAGAGCCAAATGCATTTAGTGAATACCTGTAATCCCAGCTACTCAGAAGGGCTGAGACAGACAGATTGCTTGAGCCCAGGAGTTCAAGACCAGCCCAGGCAACATAGCGAGACCCATCATCCCATCTCAAAAAAAAAAAAAATTGCACAAACTATTTCATTGACCTTTGGTGGCATTTTAAAGCAAGCACTGCCACATCTTTCTTCATTTAGACCACCTCTCTTTCCAGAGATGTCTGTCGTACCTTGGATTTATGTTCAACCTAGAAAACAGAGGAGAGGCTTTGACTTTTTTAATATAGAGGGTTCATCCAAAAAAGCTTCAAAGGCTTATAGCTGTAGGGGAAATAAATCTAGGCCCTTTTGTTTTCTCCAAGCACGTGTTCCCTAACAGAAACACATGTTACAGTTGATTCCGTCAACAGTATTGTGTCTTTCTGTGCTGGCCACAGGTGACAGCCTGCTGTTCCCAACTCATCTCAAAAGATTCATGGAATGACCTGATACATGCTTCCCCCAGCCCTGCCAGCCTGTTATTGAATTGCCAAAAAAAAAAAAAAAAAAAGACTTTTTATCTGATGTAGATGATTTACCACACCATTTATGTAAAGGTTATTGAAAAAACGTTTAGGATTGGAGGTGCTTTCAAGTCTCCTGCTATTTGACTAGTGGCAAAAGATCTTGCCAGTGCATAGTTAGCTATGAAGTACAGGAAAACAGCCTTTCTGTGGCTCAATTTGAGAGAACTCTGGTTGGAGTGGACAGACATATTTGATAGTGTGTTCTTCTCAAAGATCTTGTCATTCTTCTTTCGAAAACAGCCCAGCAGAAGAGAATTGCTTTAAGGTGGTAGAATTCGTTGGAAGAGGTAGTTTAAGAATCATCAGGCTAGGCATGGTGGCTCACACCTGTAATCCTAACACTTTGGGTGATCGAGGCAGGAAGATCGCTTGAGACAAGGAGTTCGAGACCAGCCTGGCAACATAGCGAGACGTTGTCTCTATAAAATATCAAAAAATTAGCCATGCATGGTGACACACGCCTACTTGAGAGGCTGAGGTGAAAGGATTGCCTGAGTCCAGGAGGTCATGGCTCCCAGGAGTAGTGAGCCGTGATTATGCCACTGCCCTCCAGTCTGGGTGACACTCTGACTCAAAAAAAAAACCAAAAAAATTCATCAGCGCTTCGATCTGCTTCTGGGGAAATTCTCTTTGTTCTTTCTTTTATCATGAGATTAAATACGATTTGTTTGTTTTCCTGGACTCTAGTGTTTTGTTTGTTTGTATTCCCTTGTCAACGTGGTCATGATTCAGCCATTTCTTGAGAACTATGTAAGTTTTGCATATAGAAGAAAAGAATAATCCCCATCTGCTACTTGCAAAGTATCTATGTTTGTAACAAACTCCTCATGCAACGTGACACTTGTGATCAGAGGTGAGGGAAGGGTTGTGTGATTCAAAGAGATGTGACTGAACATTGAATCATTGCTGTACAGCAGAACAATTCTTCAATTATTTAAACACTTTTTTGGCTCACCAGTGAATTTTGGCATTTGCATGTTGTGTGCAATTAATGCCCAATTCTATAATTTACATATAGAGGAGAGTAGTATTGTCTAATATAATTCCAAATGTGGCTATCATAAAACATTTCATGAAAATCTTTGTTTAAAAATACATATATAAACTGTGAGCCCATTTGGTTTTCAAAATTGTTAGCAAAATTTTAGCACCTTTAGATGGAACTCTTGTATTAAACAATTGTTTGGAGTTGAGTCTTATGGGGAACTACTTGTCTCGTAGGGCTGTTTAAGTGTTGTTAAAATGTGTGCTTAGTTGGTCCATTTTATGTTACTATTTTGTTCTAAATGGCACTGTAGGTAGGGTGTCTTGGTACATTTATTTTAAACATTCCTCTGACCCCACTGAAGTATGTTTACACAAGATTTTGTGATACATAAATACAGATGTCAACATTAATTACAGCTGCAAATACAAGGAAGCTTTTTCCTTCTACCTTGGTATTTTTTGTCAAAATACACAAAAACATATCATAAATGTCAATGATAAAATACAGGCATATTAAAGGTTTATTTATGGTCTTTCGACTGTGATAAAAAACAATAAGATTTATGACCTGATGAAGGTAATTAAATGTTCCCTACTTAGAGATCACTTTAAGAAAACCTAAACCACTTACAATTTATAGATTTAACTTCCTAAAATGCAGGTAATTATAATAAATGAATTGTTACAATTTTATGCTAGGTTTTTAAAATAGCTACAAGTTCTCAATAAATAAAAATATATTAAAACAGCTTGTTGCCGGGCTTGGTGGCACAGCCCGTAATCCCGTGCCTTTGGGAGGCTGAGGTGAGTGGATTGCCTGATCCCGCGGGTTCGAGACCCGCCTGGGCAGCCAGACCTCATCTCTACAATAAATCAAAAAAAAAAATTAGCCGGGCGTGGTAGCGCATGCCTGTAATTCCGGCTACTTGGAAGGCTGAGGCGGAAGGATCACTGGAGCCCAGCAGGTCGAGGCTGCGGTGGCCAGGAGCGGCCACTGCACTCCAGTCTGGGCAACAGAGTGAGACTCCAACTCAAAAAAAAAAAAACAGTTTGTTGATACATTGGCATACAATTAGATTTTTCTCCCTAAATGTTAAGTACTTCAGTTACTCAATATTAACCTGCTTTCTTCAGACAGTTGAAATATCTATTCACAAGTCCATGTTCTGAAAATAAACCTCCATCATCTGCCCTGAGATCACCCTCTTGGTGAAAGAATCTTGTAACAAGGGTCTTGGGTAATTCAACTAACCTCACCATTGAGATTATACAAAATACTCTAGAGCTGTGCAGTCTAATATGGTTATTGACTACCTGGAATGTGGCTGGCGGAACTGAAGGATTGAACTTGTAGTTTGATTTCCTGTTCACTCATTTAAATGTAAACTTAAACGTTGAAGCAGAGCCAGGCACAGAGATTCACACCTATAGACCCAGCATGTTGGGAGGCAAAGGCAGGAAGATTGTTTGAGCCTAGGACTTTGAGACCAGGCAGGTCAACATAGTGAAACCTCATCTCTACAAAAAATCAGAAAATTAGCCCACTATGGTGGTGTGTGCCTATAGTCCCAGCTACTCAGGAGGCTGAGGAGTAAGGATCACCTGAGCCCAGGAGTGATAGAGTGAAACTCCAACTCAAAAAAAAAAAAAATGAAGCAATGTAATTTTTTTTCCTTTAAATACTGCTTAATCATTTGGTAGGACTACATTTCACTTTAACCATTGAAAATTTAGCAGTTATTATATGCTGCAAGTATGAAATACTTATCTGTAGTTAAAAAAAGTAATATATGAATATTTTTATTTAAGTTACATGTTAAAATAACAGTTTCATCATTCATAAATAGTAGTTGTTTAATAATAAGTAACTTATTACATGTTGAAAGGATAATCATTTTATCATTAATAAATAGTAATTGATATTTAGGTTTAAATAAAACATATTATTAAACTTAATGTCCCCTGGCTCTTTTTACTCTTTTTACATTTTAAATGACTCATATGGTTTGCATTGTATTTCTACTGGGGAGTATTGACCAGGAGCCAGGTTACAGTTTGATGCTGGTGATAATACCCACAGAGCCTCAGAGAACATGGGGTGTTTAATAAATATTATCTGAAATGAGTGAAAGATTCTTATCATATATCAGTGCTTAGTCATTAGAAACTAAAATTGATGACCCATCTCTTCCGGTATTTATTATCCAATGGATACTTCAATCTAAGCATCCTGTGGGCTCCTCAAAATGAGCTATAAGACAAAGATAAATATTAAAAATAACAAAATCTTGGCATTTGTCAACCCCAATTTACCCCATGCTTCCACAAAACTAACCTGCAATTCCACAATACTAACGCATACTTAAATAAACTTTGGTCTATAAAAGTGACCATTAAGTCCTCTCCTTTTCCACATGACTGTGCAGCTGAAGTCTCTGGTTTATCTATACTGAGCCTTGGGTTTCAGGAGAGGCTTTGATCTACTGGTTTCCACCTATGGATGAAATACCCCACTGGCATTCACCAATTTAGAGACATGAATATGTCACATGACTACTAGTCATGCTACTCCTGAGGACCTCTCTTTCTGAGACATCTTCTAGTGACATGTACCTTTCACTCTGTCTACCACTTTCCAGTAACAGTCAAATCTGGACATCTGAGGATACGTCTGGGTCAGTGTTGGTTTTCTGTATTTCCACTGTGTTTACGTAGTGACTTTTGGACTATGCAGCAAAAAGGTGGGAACATTTAGGAAAGCACCGGGGGCAAAGCAAGGGCTCTGCAGTTGCATCCATTTTAGATTAAGATCAGGCAGCCTCAGTGCCTCATGCATGTCCGAAAGGCAGAAGGCTAGAGAAGCAGAACAGAGACACAGAAAGAGTCACCCAGAGGTTGGCTTCTTTTAAGACTCTGACCGCAATTTCCCCTAGTGAACTACATAGAATGACTTGTAGGAAATGTACCTTCCCAACATTTAAACTTCTCAGAGAAAGGGCATGTAGTGGCAATTTTTAAATGAACCTCATTAATGTTACTGGAAGCAGACTGGCAACAGTTTTGGTAATGAGAATTTCAGAATTTTGGAACTGAAAGGGAATTTCAGAATTTTGAATCACTGCCTAGAGATTCTCTCCTCACAGGCATTTTTTTAAAAGACCCTCCTGTCAGAATATTTGGAAGTAAATGCAAACAAAGAATCTGTGGGTTTTAGCACTATCCCTATAAAGTTGGTCTCTGCATCAAGGGACCCTAATAAGCATATCCTGATCAATTTCATGTTTTGTACTGTTTTATCACTGATGCAAGAAAAACCCTGTAAATATTTGTATTAGCTCCCTGTAAGTGAGCTTTCCTGCTTACTTCTATAAATAAACCAGTTTTATAGACAAGACAGCAAACCCTGCATTAGCCAACCGGCAAAAGCACCTAGCAAAGTTCTCAGTGAGTATCCCAGTCATTCCACTACAGTTTTTTGGGACTTTTTTAAAAAATTAAACTAACAGTCTGAAGTCTATGGCACCCATTTCAACACCTTTAGCATGTTAGGTGTTTTTTCTAACATATAAAACTAGAACTGTTTCCTGTGATTAACATGAAATAGTGGGAGGTGACTTAAGATATTAATTAGGTAAATCAAGAGAGGGAAGATTCAGAAGCCTCCATTGCCTGTCTTACTGTGAATTACCTATTAGCAAATTTTGGTGAGCTCTGACACATGCTCAAAATATGGACTAAAACTATGTTGTTTCCACAGTGGATTTAGAGTTCAAGGTGGAGAAACATTTATATGAAACCTCAGCATTTTCAGTGACTCGATTTTCTCTCTCTTGGGTCATTGTCAATGACCTGTGAGTACATGATCACTACCATCCCTTACAGTTCCAAAATTCTGAAATTCTCATTACCAAAATGGTATTGGTCTGCTTCCAACCATATTATGTTCATCTTAAAATACCACTTTACGCCTTTTCTCTGACTATCTTAAAATGTTAGGATTCAGCACTGATTTATATAATTAAATAAGAGGAGGGGCTATAAAGAGAAATAATCTAGTTGCTGATTTGCTGATTAGCCATGTATGCAAAGGACACTTTTAATTGATACACAATAATTGTACATATCCATGGCATTCATGTGATCTTTTGATACATGCATACAATGTGTAATGATCAAATCAGGGTACCGAGTACATCATCACCTCAAACATGTATCATTTCTTTGTGTTGGGAACATATCACATCTTCTCTTCTCACTATTTTGAAATACATCATATCATCACCCTGCTATGCTATTGAAACTAAAAATAATTCCTCTGATCTAACAGTATGTTTGTACCCATTAAACAATCTCTCTTCATCCTTCCTTCCCCACCCTTTCCAGCCTCTGATAAGTATCATTCCACTCTCTACCTCCATGAGACCAACTTTTTTAGCCCCATATATGAGCGAGAACATGCAATATTTGTCTTAGATCACTTTAGAATAAATTACTTAAGCCACAGAATCCAGGTGACGTCATGACCACTTTGAGTCCTTGAAATGGGTTTCTTTAATATGTGAAATCTGTATCTCATCCTCAAACTGTGGCAAGCAGGTTGGGTGTAGTGCCACCATAGTGATGGAATATCACACTTCTAATGTGTCAGGTGAAACAGGAATAACGTCGCAAAGAACGTTAACAGACAAAGGAAGAAGATGCATTGGTGAGAAAATGTATTGGCCAGACTTTCTCTCATTAAGAACATCTGTCAAGTCTCTGGCACTGTTGTCAATGTGAAATGACTAACCAGTCTCACTACTCTGTCGATCCCTTTGTTTAGTCTAGATATAAATGACATTAGGGGCTGGAGAATCAAGAGAATTAAGTCATCAGTATGTCTGCCGCAGAGGAAAAGTGGACCAGGAGGAAGGAGCAATAGAGAACAAAACAAGGCCAGGCTCGGTAGTCTATGCCTATAATCCCAGCACTTTGGGAGGCTGAGGTAGGAAAGCTGCTTGACCAGGAGATTAAGACCAGCCTGGGCAACACAGCAGGACCTGTCTCTACAAAAAATACAAAAGTAGGCTGAGAGGCAGGAGTATCACTTGAACCCAGGAGTTTGAGTTTGCAGTGAGCTGTGATCATGCCGTTGCACTCCAGCCTGAGTGACAGAGCAAGACCTTGACTCAAAAAAAAAAAAAAAAGAAATTGGGAAGGCAAAGCAAAAAGTGAGCCTTGTTAGGGCCCAATGCCAGGGTGCAGGCTGTAAAAATACCCACACATTTCCTGCCACGGCAAATTCCAGAGCCACCAACCCGTCATGATCTCAACATCTTCTATCTCTCCTGTTGGGTGGATTAGAGAATTGTGGTCTTGAGTTCTTGAGTGTGTTTTGGGATTGGAATCACAGTCCTTTCAACCAATACAGTTAAAACAAGGAGCACTTAGACCAGTTTAGTGGGCAATGCTTACTGCTCTGTTAAAACCAGATCTACCTACCCTCGTGAATAACATTTAGATTCAAGCATGTTTGTATTACTCTTTTTCTTTGAATAAAGGTTTTAGCAGCATGGCTGACTCTCTCTTTGTTTGGTTTGGGAATATGCAGTTTCCTTGCTGTCTGGGCCTCCAGAGTTACAGGCCCCCACACAGGAGTAATAGAAATGCATCTACCCCTATGGGGAGGTGGGGGGTGGTTCATAGACACTGAGCATGCCGTCTGGTTGGGAAGGTCTCAATTTCCTCCAAGCTCTCTTGCAACAGTTGAGGAGGTGGGGCAGTGAAATGGACTCCAGTCCTCAGATGCTTGCTTTGATTTTTAATTCTGCATCTGAACATTGGGTTTAGCATTGAGAACAGCTCCAACCCATCGGGACAATTAGGCATTCACTTTGCACACCATCAAATACAAGATGGCTAGCCTCACGCTCTGGGCTTTCTTTCATTGATAGAGCATAGAATCTGGGTGTAAAGAGACCTAGTACTGAAACTAATTAGTTGTGTGAATCACTTAGTCCCTCTGGGGCTCCACTTTCTCATTGTAAGATGAGGGGATTCGACTAAACGATTTCTTCTTTCACATACAATGATCCATGGTTGTTCACAAGCTCACCTCTCAATGAGGTTAGCTGAGTTTTGTGGGGAAATGTCTGGACAGATGCCATGTTCTACGGAATCTGCTTTTGACTTTTGTTGTCATGAAGGGCCTAGCCCAACTTAAGGTCATTCCATTCCACCTTGTTCATTCCTGATCTACCTCAGTTCTGTCCTAGGGTCTCTGTGACCATAAGCCAATCACCCACCAAGTGTCTGTAATAAGAGTTTCACGTGACCTGGCAGAGTTAGGAATATGCTACCTTTTAAGAGTTCGTGTTCAAGTGCTGTAATCTCTCAAATCTTCCTTAGGATGATTTCAGTTTTGTGAAATGGGTCCTTTAAGAATCACTTCCATTATTATACTGGTAATGACTGTTTCATTCATCAAATAGTTTTCAGATTCACACTCATTTGCTTTGTTTTCCATTTCAGATTAAGACATCAGTTATTTGGGCAACCCCAAATGTTTCCTTCTCAATCCCATTATGGGTAATAATACTAGCAATACTTCTTGGATTATTGGTTCTGGCCATTTTAACCTTAGCTTTATGGAAGGTAAGTTGATTTACTTTATTTTCCTTTTGGACTAAAGGGCCCACTGAGGTGATTTAGAAGGATTTCGTTGGGGATTTTAAAAGACAATGCTGGAGGCATATTTGGGGATTTTGAACAGTCTCAAGGACATGAAGAGAAAATCATGTCTTGTGTGCTTTGGCATGCTTAATGTGCCTGTGTAGTTGACATTTAAGATAACTGGGAGTGTTTAATGTTACTTTCATCTTGAAATTTCTTGTAAATAAATCTATAGAGAGTTAGGCTTTATTAACGAAGACCTGTGATCTTCTTTCCAATATGCTCAGAGTGATAATGTTATTGTGAAGACTTCTTTTGCTTGTTTAATTCATCAAGATCTTAAGCTTTTTACTGACATGGCCCTATCATCAATCCCTTGAGATTTTTCTTTATAAGTACTGTACAGATGCATTTAATATAGGTTGATTTTGATTTTTATCTCAACTATCAATTAGGCCAAATAGATCATGCATGTTATAAAATGCTGGGACTTGGTTTATAATCTTGCAAATTAGTCTGTCTCATTAAGAAGCCTGAACTTACTCTTTGATGTGTTTTACTGAGGTTTGTTCTGAAAGTCCAATAGAAATTAATTTCTGGCTCAACAACCTACATAACTGCCAAGTTTCAAAGAGCCTTCCATTCCAAAATAGAAACAATGTCACAATTACGTGACTATAAGAGCAATTAACCCAGCCACATCTTAATCACTATTGCAGTGGCACGCTCCCGGCCACCACAGCCCTAAAACGTGTGTTATTTTTTGTTGTTGTTGTTTTTTTTGAGTTGTAGTCTCACTCTGTCACCCAGACTGGAGTGCAGTGGCACGCTCCCGGTCACCGCAGCCTCGACCTGCTGGGTTCCGGCGATCCTTCTGCTTCAGCCTTCCAAGTAGCTGAAACTACAGGCGCGCGCTATCATGCGTGGCTAATTTTTTTTATTTATTGTAGAGATGAGGTCTCGCCAAGTTGCCCAGGCAGGTCTCAAACCCGCAGGCTCAGGCAATCCACTCACCTCAGCCTCCCACGTAGTGTGTTTTTATTTTGAGACAATATGAAGCATACCTAATAGAGCTATACACTGAAAAAGCCTTGGCTTTGAGTTAAAGAATAGCTTTTCTGATCAATATCAGCTGTTTTATGCCATCGTGAGCTCACATTGTCTATGGCACATCTTTAGAATGGACATTTGTGTTATTCTATTATTTATAGTAGCCATATTTCCAATGAACATAAGATATAATCATATGTGACAAATAACAAAATATTCCACTAGCCCTGGGAAAGAACGATGATTCAATGGCTATAAGCCAAGCCCAGGAACTTGGCTTCCAACATGAAAAGCAACAAATAAGAATTGAAGTTCCAGGTTTCTAGGAAAAGATATATTCTACTTGGCAAAGTACTAATTTGAAATTTAAGAAAAAGAAGATTCTGGAATCACATCTTCCCTGAGTTGATGGTTAACCCTTGGAGAATCACTAATATGTCTGGTTCTGGCATTGAAATAAATGATAAATCAATTCTCCTTCTATACTTACTATGTGTTCCACCAAGTGCAGAAAGATGTGTAGCCATCTCCTCAGTCCATCCCAAGGGATCCTAGTACACTTCAGGGGACAATGTCCCTTTGCTGGTCAGTAGTTAGCACTCCTGCTGGCTCTAGGAAATACATAGAAAAAAACAGAAAGGGAATCCTTGGGACATGTTGCTGTAATCTCAGGAAAATATCCCAGGTCTGAAAGTGGTTTTACCAAACAGGGGCATCTCCCACTCCCACTATATGGCAGGAAGAAAGGCATGGACACTCAGTCCTCCTGCTCCCCTCGCTCTGTACAATGAGTTCCTTTCTAGGGGTAGCAAACATGCTGCTTTCACCACCTAATTTGGGTAATTCAGTTGAATATATTTGCAGAGCTTCAAGCTCCTTAGATAATATTTTGAATGAGGGATTTCACGGGTTCCCAGAATGATTTGAGTTCATTGTTCATTTTTCTTTTTCATAGTGTGGATTCTTTGACAGAGCAAGACCTCCCCGGGATGATATGACAGACAGGGAACAGCTGACAAATGCCAAGACCCCTGAGGCATGACAAGGAATAAAAAAGACAAAAAACTCAAGCACTGGTCCTGATCAAAGAAAAGAGAGAAGGGTTAAGCAAAGGCTTTTACTCTACCTGCCCATGACCCAGGAAATGGAGGGACCACTGAAACATCACCTCGTTGACATCACACTTTGGAGAAAGTGTCATGGGAGCCCAATGAACCCTTTTGAAAAAGGAAACACCAACACTGTAGAAACTATCAGCAATCGTGGAAGATTTTTTTTTGCTTTAGTCATTCCGTATTTGGCAGAGACTTTGAAATGGGTATGGGAACTTGGGTTGCTGACCAGGTCAATCCAGCTTAAACTGCAGAGATGAAATGTCTGCATTCCTATAGAATTTAGAAGGTGAACTAAGAACAACCCACCGAACACTACTGTATCCAATGAAATATTTGACACCTCCCTATGGAAAAGAAACATTTCTGGTGACATTTTGGCTCAGGGAGACAAGCAATATGTTGTTAGTACTGTGAAAGTACTTTTGACACAACAAAGATAATCACGTGAGTGAGGATTAAAATTTATTTATTTATTTTCCATTTCCCTAGGTTGAGAATCTGGTCATTTAGACTAGGATTTGGAGATCAAGATTTGGTTAGCTAGTTTTGACATCACTCACTTAATTTCCTCCTATGATAACCACTGTGTGCAGATCACTCATTGAAGAGAGCTTTCTCAGAATTTAGATAGCATTATGCAAAAGCAAATTGGTAAAAGGAGTCAGTTTCGTTTAATACTTTACTGCCGGCAGTCTGAAATTACTTTTATTCACACTATCCAGGGACTCACATCTGCTTAATTTAGCTTTGCAAAATGTTGCATTTATATTTCCTTTTATATATGCATATATATATATATATATATATATATATTTAAAATTTCCATTGACACAGTTAATACACGAATTTCAAGGTACTCTTTACCCAGTGGGGTGTTTAAAAGTAATGGTGAAATTTCTAGAGTCTATTAATAAAAAGGAAATTTAACAATATAGGTAAACATTTTTAATGTCTATAGGATGCAATACTAATATTTAGCTTGGGATAAAACACCTATTTTCCCTGCTATACTTCATATTTCTATGCACAAAGAAAACATTGAACATAAATAAGATGGAAATACAAAGTTACACAGGTGTGAGGCAAACTGATTCCTAAATATTTTATTTGAAATTGCTTATTCTAACTTTATTACTCATTTTTTACTGCTACTCTTAAGAGTATATAACTTTAGAGAATAATCTTTTATTTAAGCTATTTTTCCATCATTTTTGAATTTAACCATCAAAATCTTTTGATGTTTAAAACTCTTGTAAATAATCCATAATCATGTGTGATATTATCATTTTTAAAGTAAAATTGACCAGCCAAATTCATAGATAGTCTGCACAATTTTGTATCCTTTCATAATAGTGAAAAATTACTATGAAGAAATGCTGAAAAAATTTTTATGTGCAATATTTTATAGACCTATGTATCTGAAGCATGTTTACACTGGCATTAGTTATTTTTTAATGAGTATCTTAAATATTAAGTATAATAGAACCACCTGATCGAAACCCTTAAGTTTACAGAGCTGTTGGAAAAAAATCTGTCCCAATTTCAACAATCACACTTTATTTGAAAGATGAACCAAACCCACAGACACTAAATTTTATGTCATGCCATAACCTGGAAAGAAGCCATTTGGCTGTGGTTGCAGGACTTCCTTGGGAAGCAAATGAAAGGCATGTGAGAGAACATACTATTGCAGTTCCTAATCTTCCTGCTTGCAAATTCAGTCCTGTCATGGTCACAGTTTTGTGTCTGTCAGGAGCTCAAGTCTGGTTCCTAGTTTGTGTGCCTGACTGTGAATGAGCATTGAACTTGCCTCAAAGAGTTTGAAGGGCCCACGCCAGCCTCTGGGGGTCTTTAGTTTTAATCCTCTAGGTAAAACCCATCTTACCGGCCATCTATATGATATGATGTGAGGGGTGCCAGACAGCCCTCTCTGCCCCCTACATGATGCCCTAACTCTGATTGTTGGGTCTGACTCGTGACCACTAGAGATTAGTACCTCTGGATTTTTGGTCATGAGAGGTTCCCTGGGGAAAATGCACCCCTTGTTTTTAAGTCAACATTTGTTAGGAAAGTTGGAACTCTTAGGACTAGAGAGGGCCCTCTAGAGACAATTCATACAGACACCTGGTAGACACTAGAGATGCCAAGAGGAAGATTGAGACACAGAATGAAGGAGGGAATGAGGGCTTCAAAGACGAACTGCTCCTTCCCAGAGTCTCAGCCAAGAGCAGTCCCTCCTAGCGGGGACAGGCACCTTCCACCTGCCCACAGCTACTGCCTCCCACGGTCATGCAGAGGGCCATCATGCACACACACACGGTAGCCCTCTGCCACTCAGAATGTGGAAGCAGGTGGAGGAAGGGAGGAAACCGAGGTCAGGTGAACCTTCCAGCAATCCATTTTTCAGCCTCTCCTCCACCTGGAGAACACACTAACAGTGCACTGAGTGTGTTTGCTTCTAGTTAGACCATTGCCGATTGCTTTCATAATTCATAATGTGCTGTGCTCCTCTGAGCGCCTATCTGTATTTCTCTGCAAAGGATTCCTTTTTCAAATTCTTGCAGCTAATTTTTAAGACACGGGGAGATGAGCAAATTAAGTTTTATAAACTTGGAGATTTTTATGCAGTAAGTAAATATCATGTACAAGTCACCACTGAAACTCCATTCTTAGAACTCAACTCTTGTTTTATTTAAATACATGTGTAGATATCTGTGAAGATTTTCATGTACTTATTTACCTTGTCACTAATAAAATTAAAAAGGAAAGACAGGATAGTGTCTTTACGATTTATTTCACACACAACATAAAGCTTTCCCATAGTGACCAGACATCAAAGTTTCTTTCTATGTTGATTCTTTATTATGAAAATGTTTAACACTGGAAGAAATTTTGAAAGAGCAAAACTACAATGCTCTTTGGAATAATGAAAGTGTTCTACATTTAGATTTTGGGGATAGTTGCACAACCCTGCGACTTTACTAAAAATTATTGAATTATGCGCCTTAAATAGGTAAGTTTAGGTGTGAGAATTATACCTCCAATAAAGAAATTAAAAATTTCAGACCAGGCACAGTGTCTAACACCTGTAATCCCAATATTTTGGGAGGGTAAAGCGGAAGGATTGCTTGAGACCAGGAGTTCAAGACCAGTCTGAGTAACACAGGGAGACCTTGTTTCTACAAAAAACAAAAAAATTAAATTAGCCAGGCGTTATGGCATACCTGTAGTTTCATCTCCTTGGGAGACCGAGGTGGAAGGATTGCCTGCGCCCAGGAGATTGAGACTGCAGTGAGTCATGATTATGCCACTGCACTCCACCCTGGGTGACAGAGTGAGACCCCAACTCAAAAAAAAAATTTTTTTTTTAAGTAACTTCTGGCCAGGCTCAGTGGCTCAGCTTGTAATCCCAGCACTTTGGGAGGGTGAGGTGAGTGGATTGCCTCAGCCCGTGGGTTTGAGACCAGCCCCCAGCAACTTGGCAAGACTTTGTCTCTACAATAAATAAATAAAAGTTAGACGGGCTCGGTGGCTCAACCTGTAATCCTGCGCCTTTGGGAGGCTGAGGTAAGTGGATTGCCTGAGCCTGCGGGTTCAAGACCCGCCTGGGCAACTTGGCGAGACCTCATCTCTACAATAAATCAAAAAATTAGACGGATGGCCGGAGCCCAGCAGGTCGAGGCTGCGGTGGCCGGGAGCGGCCACTGCACTCCAGTCTGGGTGACAGAGTGAGACTCCAACTCGGAAAAAATAAATAAATAAATAAATATCGGAATAAATAAATAAAAGTTAGCCAGGCGCGGTAGCGCACCCGTAGTTCCGGCTACTTGGAAGACTGAGGCGGAAGGATTGCCTGAGCCGAACAGGTCGACGCTGGAGTGGTAATGAGCTTGCCACTGCACTCCAGCCTGGACAACAGAATGAGACTCCAACTCAAAAAGTAATAATAATAAAAAGTAACTTTTTAAAAAAATTTTATTATAAAGATGCGGGGTACAATTCAAGGTTAGGTATACAAGCATTGATCATGCAGGTACCCCTGTTAATGAGGTATGCCCCTCCCTCCCCTAGCAGTTTCCCTCAACTACTCAGAAGGCTGAGGCGGAAGGATCGCTGGAGCCCAAAATGTCAACATTGGGGTGGCAGTGAGCATGCATGCCACTGCACTCCAGCCTGAGTGAAGGAGTAAGACTCCAACTCAAAAAAAAAAAAAAAAAAGTAACTTCTAATACAACCTTCTGCAATTGATTTCTTTTCTCCATATTACCTTTCAAATGTTGCTCATATGTATATCTTAGCTCCTTTATGAAGCATTCCCTTGCATCTTTGGTCAACTGTCCTTCAAAAGCATATTGTCAATTACCACAGTTTTCCATTTGTTCACATGACTGTCTTCTAGCCAGACAGACCCTTAATGAGAGCAGAAGCTGAATATTTTCATCAGATACACCTAGCACCAATACCTGGTGTATGGTCAACAACCAAAAATATTTCTAGAGTGAACGAGTGAATATACTATGTGCATAATAAACATAGGGAACATGCACTTTGTATCAGCTTCCATTACTAAGCACCAAAACACAGATAAATATGTGTAAATCTTCCCCCTTACAATTTTCATACAGTGTCATTATAATAGTTACCCAATGTTCTATTCAATTAATGAACCATGTTTGTTTAACCAGCCCCAGCTTACTATGAATAGCTGTGCCCAGCTTCATATATTAAAAATCATATCAAATTAAATACTCTTACTCATGGGCTTCTTTTTGTTTATTTCAGTGTATGAACTTCGTGTGGGTCAAAGCGTGAAAATTTTTGTAACTCTCAATAACATGTTGCTTTTAAGGGAACTAAATCAATTTGCCTTAACCTAAATGCACCATTTCCTTCACAACTCTGTCAACATTATTTAATTTGGTAACTGTTTTCAAATGTTACTTTATTTTGACTAGAATTCAGTACATTTAAAATACAACTTAATTTTGAGTTCTAATGTTTATCAGTCCCTCAGTATGGAAACCCACTTATTGGTCATACCTCATAAGAT
The DNA here is from genome assembly GCF_000164805.1 of Carlito syrichta. Classification (NCBI taxonomy): domain Eukaryota; kingdom Metazoa; phylum Chordata; class Mammalia; order Primates; family Tarsiidae; genus Carlito; species Carlito syrichta. The sequence goes on from NW_007249764.1 coordinate 429,823, forward strand.
ATTTAAATACTTGCCACTTCACTGACTGACATTCATGAATCCCAATGAGATAAACCTATGTCTGGGTGCTTTCCCTGTGCCTGCAGCAAGCAGTAAGATGAACTCTCCACTTCATATTTTGTATATCATTCAGCCTTCAAACCCTACACCTTTCTGAAGACTTATGGTGGTCTAAAGACACCTGTGCATCCTAGATGAAAATATGCAAAACCAAATCTAAGATTCAATCATATTGATGCTTATCTAAGCACCCAACACAGTAGATAATACTGTATGGGGGATAAGACCTGCCCAAGGCATCCATAGAAGGATCCATAGTTAGCCAACCCCACTGTTTAAAGTCTACCCATAGTGAGGAAGAAGAGGAACTCTACAAGGTCTTTCATGGTAGTATGGTTGGATGGATGAGGTGGGAAACTCAGTCTTTTCAACTAATACTGATGATGGATGTATTTGCAACTTTCCACCATTGTGTAGACATTTATCTGCATCAATACTTTCTAAACACTGAGTTGAGATTTGGATGCTGATATAGTTTGGATGGTCATCTCTTCCAAATCTTATGTTGAAATGTGATTCCCCCATGTTGGAGGTGAGGCCTGGTGGGAGGTGATTGGGTGCTTGGATCCCATGGGGGCAAATTCCTCATGAGTGGCTTGGTACCATTTCCATGGTCATGAGTGAGTTCATATTCTATGATTTAACAGTTCACATGAGAGGTGGTCATTTAAAAGAGCTTAGCACCTCCTCTCTCTCTCTCTCTCTCTCTCTCTCTCTCCTCCCTACTCCTGCTCCACCATGTGATACACCTGCTCCCTCTTTACCTTCTGCTGTGATTGTAAGGTTCCTGAGGCCTCCTCAGAAGCAGATGCCAGTGCCATGCAGACACATAAAACATTTATCTTTATAAATTACCCAGCCTCGGGTATTTCCTTATAGCAGCACAAAACGGACTAAAACAGGTGACAAAATGAGATCAGAATCACTTTTTGCAGAAATATGTAGCAAGGTAGAACTCCCTTATGCACAGTACTCTTCCTTTGTAAAATTTGTACCACCCTCCCAAGTTACTCATATAGAAAAGAGCATTCTGATGCCCTCAGGAAGAGCAAACACATGAAAACCTTTGGTTGATATCCATGAATGCTAAGACAGTATCTCCTTGGGGTCTAATAGACCCCAAAGGAAAAAATAGAACAGATTTTTCTCCTTCAGGACTGTGAAAGTGTGAAAATATTGATGTCTTTAGCATGAGAAGTTTAAAGCATTGAAATTTTAGACTCATTTGAGAGCGGGGTAAAACCATTATTTCCCCAATGTTGCTTAAGTCAAGGGCACGTTCAGGATGACCAGTGTGCATAAGGTACAACTCCACTTGCCATTTTAAATTCTCCCCATTCCAGCCTCCAAATACTGTACCATCTGCCTGACATGCTGCTTTTGGAATTGTTTATGAGAAGTTCTCTGTTATTTATGACTGCTGGCCAAAATCCATATGGAAATTTAGCCTGATACCCAGGCCTCCTGACAATAAAAGTCTTGGATTTAATGTCTATTGGTGCCATAATATGACACAGTAGGAATGTTCTTAATATTGCTGTGCTGTGGCTTATTTTGATTGCGCACTGTAGAAACAACTAAGTCATTAGCAAGTTGTCCTACCATCCAACCTTCAGGCGGAATTTTTAAAGTAGTAACAAAGGACCTTCTTGGTTTTAAAGTTTTAGATTTCCACTTTCATTCACCTAATTGACTGCAGGGTACATGTATAGCTATATTTTTTGTTTGAATAGGGATCTTTAGTTTTGGGGGTTTTTTTTGTTTTTTTTTAGTCAGGATCTCACTCTGTCTCCCAGGCTAAAGTACAGTGGCATAATCACAGCTCACTGCAGCCTCAATCTCCTGCACTCAGGCAATCCTTCTGCCTCAGCCTCCCAAGTAGCTGGAACTACAGGCTCACACTACCATGGCTGGCTAATTTTTAATTGATTTATTTGTAGAGATAAAGTCTTTCTGTGTTGCCCAGGCTAGTCTCAAACTCCTGGGCTCCCACTTTAGCCTCCCAAAGTGCTGAGATTACAGACCTAAACCACCACACTGGGCCTAGATTTTTATTTTTTAAAAACTTCATATTTCTCCTCTGTATTAGTTTCCTAAGGCTACTGTAACAAAGTCCCACAAACTGGATGACTTAAAAAAAAAAAAAAATGTATTGCCTCACTGTTCTGAAGGCCAGAAGTCCAAGATCCGGATATTGACAGAACTATGCTCCCTCTGAAGTTTCCAGAGAAGTGCCTGTTTCCAGGCCTCCCTCCCAGCCGGTGGTAGCCTCAGGTGTTCCATGGCCTGTAGATGCATCATGCCCATACCCCTCTTCACAAGGAATTTTCACTGCAGGTCTTCATCTCATCTTCCCTCTGTGTGTGTATGCAGGTTTGTGTTTCATATCAAGTTTTGGTCTGCCATAATCCTCTCATTTTAACTTGATTACTTCTGAAATACTGGGGGCTAAGATTTTAACATATCTTTCTGAGAGGGACATAATTCAATTCATAACATCCTTTTTCAAAATGGCCTTTCTTAGGCCAGGCACAGTTAGTTACTCATGCCTGTAATCCCAGGTACTTGGGAGGGTAAGGTGGGAGGACTGCTTGAGCCTAGGAATTTGATGCTACAGTGAGCTATGATCACACCACTGAACTCCAACCTTGGCAACAGAATGAGACTCAGTTTCTAAGTTGTTGTTTTTTTTTTTAAGTGTCTATCCTAGAAGACAATTAGATCAATGAGTCCAAGATGACAACGCACATGAGGATGAGGAGTTTAAAGAGAGTATCTTTACATCAGTCCTTTCATTTCTATTCATCCAGGTAATATGCTCATGTTGCTGAGTGTGTAATAGATTTATAAATACTTATGTGTTTTCCCTTCACTTATGCTTCTATTCACATATTAGAAGTTCAAGACAGTTGCATTTTTTAATGTAATTTACTCATCTGTCCTGCTCTGCACTACAATTTCTTACCTTCATCAGTCACATTCTCCTTCTTCATTTTTCCTTTCCCTTGAAATAATCATCTTATCCTCATGGACAATAGAGATAAGTGTGAGTTTGGGGATATGAGTGGATTCCTGGCTGGTTAGAAACCAAGGATGCTGATTGCTGAGTTAGTGGGAAGCAGAAGAGAAGTCCCCATTTTGGGGTTGCAGGACTTGGTCCCAGTCCCACAGTTCAACATGCAGGAATTGCTTACATCTGCAGTGACCCAGAGCTGAGAAGAACAGCTTTCACAGTGGATGACAGGACCAAGAAAATAAAGATAACTAGCATTCTCTGGGCACATATTTTATGTGTCACCAGGCTACACACTTACAGTGAAAAGTTTACCAAACAAAAGGAGGTAGGTCCCTCAGTGCCACAGAGGGGAGTGAGCTGTGGCTGCCTATGGACATCAGTTTGTTCTCACAGGCTGGACAACAGGTTGGAGTCTTTCTTGCTTTGGTTCCATCTGTCTGCCCTTCCCTCCACCTTCTGTCCCAGTCCTTTTTGGGAAATGTCCATCAATTTACATGCAGGGGCCAGCCCCACCCCCAGGAGGAGGGCACTGACACTTTCCCTCCAGCCAGTGGTCTCTCACCCACACTCAGGTTCAGAAGTGTCTCTGAGTTTCTGAGCCCCAGGTGTCAGTGACACTGCCCGAATTTCATTACTGAGAGAAAAGCAAGAAGAATAGGAGGCGCCTGGATCATACCACGTGAGGAATAGTTGAACAGACTGGGGTTGTTTAACCCAGAAAAGAGAATGTCTAGAGGAAATTTTGACCCCGAGTATCTGAAGGACTGTTATGAGGAAGAAGAAATAAAAGCACGAAGCTGGCCGGGCTCGGTGGCTCAGCATGTCATCCTTGCACTTTAGGAGACCAAGGCGAGTGGGTTGCCTGAGCCCGTGGATTTGAAACCAGCCCGGGCAACTTGGCAAGATCTCGTCTCTACAATAAGTAATTTAAAAAAAAAATTAGCTCAGCGTGGTACCGCATGCCTGTAGTTCTGGCTACTTGGAAGGCTGAGGCGGAAGGATTGCTGGAGCCCAGCAGGTCAAAGCTGGGGTGACTTTGAGTGTGCCACTGCACTCCAACCTGGGCAGTGGGACTCTCACTCAAAAAACAAACAAATAAAAAACAGGAAGTTGTTGGAATCATAAAAGTAATAATAACAGATGTGGTGGCTTGTGCCTGTAATCCCAGCACTTTGGGAGGCTGAGACAAGAGGACTGCTTGAGTCCAGGAGTTCGAGACCAGCCTGGGAAGCATAGTGAAATCTAGTCTCTACACACACATACACACACACACACACACACAAAAAGAAATTCAAAAAAATCTGGTCATGGTGGTGCATACCTAGTCTCAGCTTCTCCTGATGCTGAGGCAAAAGAATCACCTGAGCCCAGGAGGTCAAGGCTGCCATGAGCCATGATCATCATGATCATGCCATGTACTCCAGCCTTAAGAGACAGAATAAGACCCCAATTCAAAATAAAAGTAATAATAGCAACAATAAAAATGGAAATACATTACACATTTACTCTGCTAGTGCTTTATTTAAGCTTTTCATTTCATCCTTAACACAATACTATGAGGTAGATACTGCCAAAGAAAAAATTGCTCTGACACATATTGAAATGGTAAGGCAGACTTTATTCAGGACCCTTGCCAAAGGTATGGGAACTACTGTGATGGCGTTTTGATTGGACTCAACTTTAAACGCAACAAGGAAGTGGAACTGTAGAGCTAAGGAGCAGGGTGGGGGGTCAGGAAATGAAAAATTAAGAGGAAACATCAAGGGTAAGGGGCAATTCTGGTTAAGGCCAACTGGGAGATCCAGACATTCCCTGGGGGATAGGAGGGGAGGAAGAATTTGGTCAGAGATGGAGGATGAGAGTTCTTTCCATGCTAACCTGGAATTCTTGCTAAAACTGACCTCTACAAGGACAGAGAAGAAAGTCCAAGTTGGTCTCTAGTTGAGCAGAGGGCTCAGAGGAGCCTGACTGAAGTTTGATCAAGAATCTTTGTCAATACTGTAATTATTCCTGCTTTGTTGATGAATTAAGGTCCAGAGAGAGTAAATGACTCGCCAGTTTGCAACACAGTAAGTGGCAGAACTGACATTCAGATTCACGTCTGCCTAATACCCGAGACAGAATCATATAATCATCCATCAGCAACAAATATTGAGAATTCCCTCTGTTTTCCACACTGAAAGCAGAGAAGGAGCTATTTAAAGCAATGAGGTTGAAGTGGGTTTTTTTATGACCTCAATGATCCCTTTCAAATTCTCCCAGAATCTGAGAATAGTAAGAGGCAAGATTTGTGAAGGGCTTCTAGATACGGAAGTACAAAGCTGACTCCTTCCTCTAGTTTACAAAGAGATGGGGATTAGAACCATAGAACTTTTGTCCTCTTCTACTTTCAGAATTCTATGTAGATTTCATGTGCATGATTCCACATTCTCAACATTCTTTGACACCTAAATAGTTAAATACTCTTGTAATGTTCAAGATATCTGTATAGAGAAATGCTCATTCTTTAGGTCTTCTGCCAAGGTTGGAGCTGACTACCAAAGTTGTAGGGATTTCAGAGCTTGAGAATAGTGTATTTTAAATCACTTACCTTACCCCAACAAGCTACTTGTAGAGGCCTAATGGCAGAATAAGATTAATTTTTCATATAAAAAATATAGACTTTTTTCTGCTTCATTTTAAGAAACTGTGACCTCACATAAACATGCTGCCATGGCCTCAAGCAATTGCTGTCTAAAGATCTTATTACCTAGGAGATTAATTTAATATTTTGTTTTCATCTTTGGTACTAGAAGTCATGAAGGATTAACCTTGACAAATAGAATTCAAATTTAGTTCTTAACCTAGGAGGTCTGCTAACTGCATCAACAGCAATCCTTCTTCATATGTAATTTAGGTTATGTGATGTTGAAATGCTTGATTTTTAAAAATCAAGATGCTGTATATAGAATTAGAAGATTGACTCTTTCCTAATTCATTCCCCTGTAGGACAGAGAAGGCAGAAGGCAATGGTCCCTTCTGGCTTGAATTCTGGGTCAGAGAAAGGTAACCGCATTACTTTGCCTGATGTTGGAATGTGAAGCCAACTTGAAACTCACAGAGTTTCATTTTGGTTGGATAGAAAGAGAGAAAAATACAGAAAATATTTTTATTTCTCTTCATGTATTTGAACCACACTGTCTTCAAGAATTAATACTTATTCTTAGGAGTCGAGAGGGATGTGTATGAAGGGAGGGTGTGTGTGTGTGTGTGTGTGTGTGTGTGTGTGTGTGTGTGTAGATAATGAGCATGAGAGAGAATGCATGTGTGATGAAAAATGAGTGTCTGCAATGCATGTTCATGGAAAAACCTTACAAGGAACTGTACAGGGAGGAACATTCCACCAGCCTAGATGCTCAGGCGTGGAGAAATGCAACGCTTTGGAGAGGGATGGACCCTGTGGCAATGTCTAGTGAGAGGGAAGGAAGTCTACTTCAACGTAGAAGAGATTTGCAGCGTGGAGATTGGAAAAGGCCAGGTCCATGCAGTGACGGAAATGAAGACAGGGTAGCAATGAAGAAGAGCCATCCCTCTAAAGAGCTTCATCTCGTGGACAGTGGGAAAGTAATATTTAGCATAAAGTTTATAATTTCTTTTCCTCCTACACTGCCAGGCCACTCAGTGACCCCATTTCAAGGGAATTCAATATGCCTTTCAATGGCAGACTGCACTAACAACCCCAGGCTTCAGTCTTCCCTGTATCTAAGCCTTTAGGCACATGGCTTCACTGTCCTTCTCATCAAAAGGCCACCTCTCTTCCCTGGCCCTTGCTTCTAGGTTCAGCCATGTTGGATGCTGAATGGCTAGTGGGATATTAGCAAGCAGGAAGCAGACACGTTGAAGAGGCACAAGTGTAAAGAAGTGAGTTTCCTTTACCTCCCCTGTCACGTGAGAGGGGCATGCCAGGGTTACATCCCTTGTCCCAGGAGGCTGGTGAAAGACTCAAGGAGAAGAACCACCTCCACCCAAGCCAGTGTAGACACAAGAGCCTGAGCCCACTCTGAACCATGATGCTATGCTTCTAATGGATAAAGGTGAAGGGCAAATAAAGGGAAGAATGGCATGCCCTGAAATCTCACCTCCACTACTGCTTATGTAAAGACAGCAGCTCCCACCGAGGGAGCCAAGACCAGGGGTTCCCAGAGTTGCAGTGGACCATGGTGAGCTGGGAATGAAAACGCTATTTCCTCCCCATCTCCCCCCCCACCCCCCATTCATAGGCAGAATCTTAAGGTAACTGTAAGAAAATTCTTCCTAAAATCAGCTCATGGTGGCTCATGTCTGTAATCCCAACACTTAGGGAGGCTGAGGCAGGAGGATTACTTGAGAGTAGGAGCTCAAAAATCCTCTCTAAAATACACCAGAGGAAGGAGGTTCCCTTACAGAAAAGGGAAAACTTACTCTCGGGTGACACACGTCATGACTGAAATACTATAAAGTATACACATATTATATGTGTATAGAACATTTTTAAAATTTTTATAAGTGTGTAGGTGTGTGGAGATTCCTCACATTCAGTTATGCCCTGTTAGACTTCTTTCTCAAAAAAAATTTAGAAAGAAAATGAATGTATTTCTTACAGTTATGGAGACTGAGAAGTCCAAGGTCAAGGGACAGCATCTGGTGAGAGTATATCCACTGGTGCAGGATATCACAGCGCAACAGGGCTGAGCATGCTAATCTAGACTTCCGGTTCTTGAAGTCACTCAATTATCACCTCCTGAATAAGTCCGTGTGTATATTATTGTCTTAGTCATCTAACCAGGGCATCTCGCTCTCTCTTTCATCCTGAATATTATCATCTGTGAGAGTCATTACTAATAAATTGTCCTTTTTAGTTTAGAACCAAGATTTTCCTTTGATGTGCGATATCAGAGGTTTTTAAAAATTGAGTCCTTTTGCTCCATCTCTGTTAAGGATTCTTTTTCCCTCATAATACCATGACCCTTACATGTGTATCTGAAGGGCGGGAGATGAACCTCTCTCTACCAAGTATTTATCACTGAAGTTGCAGTCCAGGGTCTCTTACTTTTGAATGCACAGGGGGAAAAAAATTCTACTTTAGTGGTTTTACTCAAGACAAAAATTACGAGGAGGGGGAAGTAGTGGAGGATTACATCTGGACAGAGTTAAGTTGTGTGGCCGCAGAAGCAGCTGAGAGGATGTCATGCGTCTGCTTCCCTTGTGCGACCATTTTGCTTTAGCTTGGAAGTGTGAGTGTTTTCTAATCGCTGTGGGTTTTATTTGAAGCGGAAGAAAAAACAGTGTGTTTTCAGAGTGGAAACTTAGTGGTTTATTTAGGCTGTTAAACCACTTTTTGCCCTAAATTTATCCACCAGGAAGATAGCTATTAACTAAAATTGGGAAGTCTTAGGGAAACTAAATCTTATGTAGCAGTTAATTATCGGACACAATTAGGGCTTTTCATAGGATTTTGTGGAGTACCTCTTTTGAATGCTTACAAAACTTAAGGTCTTTGTGAATCTGTTCCCCTGAGATGCCTGCTCTGATAATCCAGGCTGAAGTCAGGAAGGAATGGTGACTAATGACCTTGACTGGTGACCAGTGCCCTGACTCCCCCAACCTACATGACTTTGTTGGAGTCACCTGAGAATTGATCATCCTTTGTCTTCCTCCCTTATCTGTCTACCTGTGGCATTTGATTAATAAAAAAGAAAAATTCTGGCACATAAAATCGTTTTGACATGGAAAATTTCGATCTGAGTATAAAATAGTACTTTATCTATGCTAAAACATGACCTATATGCAAATTGCTGCCACGAGTTGCTTAGAGAAAAAAAAAAAGCCAAAATGTTTTAAATCCTTCCTCAGTTTTGATGACAGAGAATCGTTTAGAGATGCTCTTTTATTTATAGATGAGTTAAGTTCCACGAATGGCCATCTCTCGTTCCTCATTCCCAGTTCCATGCAGACTTCATCACTCTGGCCACTCTGTCCTTTTGGAAACACTCACATCCCTTGGCTTTTACATCACCACAATCACTCTTACTTGCAGTCTCTTTCATGGTCTCCTTCTCCAGTGGTCAGTTTCAAATATGAGGCTGTCATGCTCCATCCTAGGCCCTCTCACTGGATATGCTTACACTCACACTAGATTACTAATACAGGTCCATGGATTTAAATACCATCTCGGTGACAAAGACTCCAATTCTATACTTTCATCCACACCCAGCAGGTGTGTCTGCCATCCCATTGTTTATGTAGCATCTCCACTGGGACAGCTGATGGGCAACTCAGATTTTATATCTTCAAAATATACATGAAATCATCTTGTTCACTTGATGTTTATTTCATTATCGTCTGCCCCTCCTCCAGCCCCTGCTCCAACAGCAAGGACTGTCTGTTGCTTCCACCACTGTTTCCTCAGCAAGTCAGTCAGTGTTTTGTACATACGAGAGGTACAACAAATATCTGTGAACTGAGTGTATAAGTCTTTTTGTAAGTAAAAAATCGTTTCCATCGGACAAATGGTGTATGGTTCCATTTATATGAGGCATCTAAGTAGCCCGATTCACAGAGACTAGTTACCAGGTGCTGAGGAGTGGGTACTATGGAGTTAGTGTTTAACGGGTGCAGAATTTCAACTGAGGATAGTGAGAAAGTTTCAGAGGTGGATGGTGGTGATGGTTACACAATAGTCTGTGTGAATTTAATGCCATTGAACTGTATATTTACAAGTGGTTGAAATCCATTGAGTCAAATAAACCTCTTCATTGGTGACATCCCCAACTGTCACAGCAAACTCCTCCATGGTTCCAATATTTATAATTTTGCCACCTCATTACCAAAATAGACCTTGATCCAATGAACATAACCACAAAATTATATCAACAGGATGTTCGAGATGTTAATAACAATTTTTTTTTTTTGACTCAAGGTCTCACTCTGTCACCCAGGCTAGAGTGCAGTGTCAGAGTTCATAGCTCACCATAGCCTCAGCCTCCTGGGCTCAGGCTATCCTTCCACCTCAGCCTCCCGAGAAGCTGGGACTACAAGTACACACCACAATGCCCACTTAATTTTTAATTTTTTTTTGTAGAGATTAGGTCTCGCTATGTTGCCCAGGCTTGTCTTGAACTCCAGGGCTCAAGCAATCCTCCCACCTCAGCCCCTCAAAGTGCTAGGATTACAGACGTGAGCCACAACGCCCAGCCTAAGGTGTTAATAATTTTTAAGTTCAAAAGATTGCTAACCTCCTCCTGAATTGTTTGTTTAATAGTCATATGCTTTTTGTGTTAAATTATCCAAACACTCCCTTTTTAAAATTTTGTCAATCATTTTCTTTTGCTAACTTGGTAGGTTGCATGGGCATCAACTTTTTACAGGTTGTAGGATTTTCTTTCTCCTTCAGAATCATGCCAACTCCCAAATGATTCCTCCAGCATGTATGAGCAATTTTCATGTGTGTGTTTTTTTCTTCTCAAATGTCCTTTCATCATCAATGGGTGCCTTTCCTTACAAGCACTTTCAACAGTGTCATTGCCTTTGTGCTTATTGAGCATCTCAGGGTTACTAATGTCCCAAAACACCTGAAAATGAAACAGGAGCACAGTAAACACAACTAGACTAATGATCAAAATGAGATGAACACCAGCTATTGATGAAGGGAGACATATTCTGGAGGGACAAACTGGTGGCCTGGGGACACAGTGCACCCCACAGACATGACTTCTGTTGTTTGTTTAGGATTTATTTTGATCCACAGAGCATTTGTTTGTTTGTTTTCATTTGAATACTATAGGGAAAGCTTTGGAACTGCACGTCATTACCCAGATGTCTGGCTTCTTTTAAAAATCCAAAAGATCAGCAATGGAATCTATGTTCTGTAGGAATAAGATTGGTCCTGAATGTCACAACTTCTACAGACAGATATAGACTTTCTGGTCAACCACAAGTGGCCATGGCAGGCGCTTGAATTGGTGAATCTGGCCCTTGTGAAGGAAGAACAGCTTTAAATCTGAAACAAAACCTCTTAGCAGAGGTTCCCACACAATTTGAGAGAAAATTTTGCTCTTTGATGCTGAATGACCCAGTGAAAAGATAAAACTCAACTAATAAAGCCACTGATATGTCAAAACTCAAGTGACTGAGTTTTTACGAACTATATTAGTTAAATATGGAGAAACAACCAGAAAACCAAGTGAAATTATTTAGTGAAGATGATTTTTTTTTAATTACTGCCCTTTAAATGACCTCCCGGTAGTATTTAAAACCTCTAGTAGTGAATGCTTTCAAATGATGAAGACTTTCATTATGCTAAACAAGATTATAATGTGGAGCATACAAAGGGAAAAGTAAGACGTGTCTCAGCAAAATTCTGTAATAGGATACTGTCTTCCTCATACACTCTTGAGGCTAACAGTCAAGTAGTTTCAAGACTAGTGATGGTGGGGGTAGGGATGAGGGTATTTAACTCATATCTTTATAAAGATTAAAAGGTTATTGAAAATGGCTGACTCTACTCTATGATGGGAGCAGATATACAAGTAGGGAGCCCCCCAAACAGAATTTATTTATTAAAAATTGTGTATTTAGACTTCCGGCAAGATGGCAACAGGACAGGTCAGCCTGTGAGAGTCTCCGCAAAAGCAGGTGTTCTTAAAGACTGCATGAGCAGGCATGTGCCAGTGGGTGAGTGAAAGTCTCTCTGAGGGGAGACTCAGGTCCATGCACCTGGGGCTCTCCTCCAGAGGTAACCGCAACTCCTCACCACCCTGAGATTGGAGCGGCTGGTGCACACAATCATCTGCTGTTCTTGGGTCTCTCCTGAGAAAAGCCTGCCAAATACAGTTGATTCTCATCACCTGGCACCTGGGCCCCACCATCACCTGTGACAGCAAAGTGGCTGGAACCCCCAGATCCCACCAGTGGAGAGAGAAGATCCAGGAGAGCTGGAAAGAGGAGTTCCATCACCAGTGAGGAAATGCCAACTGGAGTCATTTTCCCTGTCCTGGGACCAGGCAGAGACCTGCATTGCCCCACCCAGTTCCACCCAGTCTCCAACTTGGGATGGAGAGGTAATCTCATTAAACTGGGAGAGACAGATGCTCCTCCCCCATGCTGGATCAGACAGACACACATCAGATCTGAGTGGCAGACTTGACAGGCAGCAAGCCAGGTGAGTCCAGATCTGATCCACCCTCCTCCCACAGTGGGCCTGGGGCATCTGACCCTCTCTGAGAGCAATCCTATCAGCTTGCACTGAGCGCAGAAGGGAGGAGCTTGAGGTCAGAGCTGAAAGGAAGTTGGACTTACAGAACCAACATCAGAGTGAGTTTTGTCTGTTTTGCACAGTTTTATTTGTTTTTGCTTTCTCTTTCTGTTTCTGATTGCTTTTTCGTGCTTGCTTTGTTTCTGTTATTTTATTGCTGTTTGTTTAGACTCCCTGTTTGTATGTGAATATTTTTGAGGGAGAGTACATCAACAGGGCTGTTTTTGTCAGTTTTGTGTGTTTGTATGATTGTCTGAATTCTTTAGTTTTTTTTTTAATCTTTTCTGTCTTTGTGACTCTTTTCATTTGTTAGTTGGTACATATGTCTGTTTTCCCCCTTACTCTTCTCTCTCTCCACCTTCTTCTTGCCCCCCCCCCTTCTTTTTTCCATTCTTTTCCTTTTCCTTAACTCATTTGGCTTTCAGGGAGCAAACCCATACCCCCACTGCATGGACAGATTGTAAGGCAGTGGGAAGTAGGTTCCAGGGGGCCCGCACACCTGTCAGTGGATACTGGGATCTGCAGATAGATTCTGAATCACAGCTCCCCACCTCAATTAAATCTCAAAACTTCAAAAAGCATAGCCCCCAACCCACAGTCCAGCTTCAGAATTGAACAAAGCCAGAGGATCTACATGAGGAAGAATAGGAGATTGAGCAAACAGAAGTAAAAGCTACCCCCATCCCTCAACAGCAGAATTGAAGAAGAGGTTAAAGGTGCAGGGGAGGAAAATCTACACAAATTAAGAAAAACCAAAATAAGAATATGGGTCTTGCACAGACCCCTGGGAAGTCAGACACCAGAACCCAAACAATGAAGAGCCTCCAGAATGACTGGTCTCAAAACACAAACCCAGATATCAAGACATTAATAGAGAGAATAAATAGAATTAAGGAGAGACAAGAGGAAATAATGAAAGTGTTGGTAACTGAGATAACAGCAGTAAAGAATACAGAAAATGAAATAAATAACAAACTGATAAGCCTGGAAAGCAGAATTAGCCAAGCAGAAAAAAGACTCTCAGAGCTTGAGTACCAAAATATGGAACTAACTCAAACTGTCAAAAACAGAAAAAAAGCTTTAAAAGACAGAACAAAAACCTTCAAGAGAGATGAGTGATTGTTTCAAGAGACCAACCCTAAGGATAATTGAACTTCCTGAGACAGAAAGAGAGATTGAGACCGCCCTATAACAAATGTTCCATGAAATTATCCAAGAAAATTTCCCTCATCTCATCAATGATGCAACCATTCAAACACAAGAAATTCAGAGAATCCCTATGAGACAACAAATGAAAAGACCAACTCCTACACAAATAGTAATTCACCTACACTAAAGTAGGTATAGAAGAAAAAATTCTAAAGACAGCAAGGGAAAATGGTCTGACTACCTACAGAGGAAGACCAATTAGAATAGCAGCAGATTTATCTACAGAAACACTTTAGGCTAGGAGAGCTTGGAGCCCAATCTTCAAACTTCTCAAAGATAAACAATTTCAACCAAGAATTACTTACTCAGCTAAGCTAAGCTTCATCAGTGATGGAGAATTAAACTCTTTCCCAGACATTCAATCCCTAAGAGCTTAACACTGCCTCCAACCAGCTCTATAAGAAACACTTAAGAAAGAATTAAACACAGAAGAAAGGAAAAAAGAATGATAACACTCTATACAAGAATACAGGAAAAAGATTGAAAACACACATGAATCAACCCAAAAATCAAAAGAAAGACAACAAACAGAAGCAACAACAACAAACTCTATAAGAACCTCATAACAGGGATATACTCTCATATTTCAATAATTAGCCTGAATGTGAATGGACTAATACACCACGGAAAAGACATAGAAAGGTAAAATTGATCAAATATCATGAGGCAACAATGTATCATCTTCAAGAGACTCATCTCACCAGAAAGGACACTCACAGACTCTAAGTAAGAGAGTAAGAAATAGAATTTCAGGTGAACGGAATACAAAAGAAAGCAGAAGTTGTGGTCTTAAAATCAGACAAAATTCCCTTTAAGCTATCAAAAATTTAAAAAGATACAGGTCACTACATAATGATAGAAGGTTTAATTCATCAACAAGAAATATCCATCCTAAGCATATATGCACCCAACATAGGAGCACCAACTTTCATCAAGCAGGTAGGTACTGGGTAAACTTAAAAATGATATTGACTCTAACACTATCATAGCTGGGGACTTAAATACCCCACTCACAACCCTAGACAGATCATCAAGACAAAAAAATCAACAAAGAGATCTGGAACCTCAACATGACACTTAACCAAATGGACTTAATTGACACCTACAGAACATTCCACCCAATGACTGTGGAATATACATTCTACTCATCACCACATGGAACATACACTAAGATCAACCACACCCTTAGCCATAAATCAAGCATAAACAAATTTCATAAGATTGAAATTCTGCTATGCACCTTCTCAGAACACAGTGGAATAAAAATAAACATTGACACCAAAGAAGTTCCTCCAAAACCCACAAAGACATGGACATTAAACAGCATAATGCCAAGCAACTCCTAGGTCAACACGGAAATCAAAACAGAGATTAAACTTTACCTGGAAACAAATGAAAATAAAGAAACATCTTACCAAAACCTCTGGGATGCCATGAAAACAGTACTAAGAGGGGAATTCATATCTCTACAAATACACATGAGAAAATGGAAAGCTCACAAGTTAACAGCTTCAAAAATCACCTAAGGGAGCTGGAAAAGCAAGACCACCAAAACCCTAACTTCAGCAGAAGAATTCAGATCACCAAAATAAAAGCCCAAATTCAGGATATAGAAGACAAAAAGATACTACAAAAAAATCAACGAAACAAAAAGCTGATTCTTTGAAAGGATAAACAAGATTGATGGTCCCCTAGCTAGACTGACCAAGAAAAAGAGAGAAAGGGCCCAAATAAACACAATCATAAATGCAAAAGATCAAGTCACAACTGACTCCAAAGAACTACAAAAGCTTATCAGAGACCACTATGTACACTTATATGGAAACAATCTTGAAAACCTAAAGAAAATGGAGGACTTTCTGACCTCACACAACCTCCCCAAGTTGAAACAAGAAATCGAGACCCTAAATAGACCAATAACAATCCAGGAAACCAACTATGTCATAAGAGAACTAACTACAAAAAAAAAAAAAAAAAAAACCCTGGGCCAGATGACTTTCCTACAGAGTTTTACAAAACATACAAGGAGGAACTGATACCAATCCTACTGAAAGTATTTTAGGCAATTGAGAAAGATGGAACTCTCTCCAATCATTTTACAAAGCTAACATCACATTGATACCCAAACCAGGCAAAGAGCCAACAAAGAAAGAGAACTATAGGCCAATATCCTTGATGAACATAGATGCTAAAATTTTTAACAAGATCCTAGCAAATTGGATTCAACAACTCATCTCAAAAATCATCCACCATGACCAAGTAGGCTTCATCCCCAGGATGCAAGGCTGGTTCAACATTCATAAGACCATAAATGTAATTAAATACATCAACAGATGTCAAAACAAAAACCACATGATTATATCATGAGATGTGGATAAAGCTTTTGACAAAATCCAGCACCCCTTCTTGCTAAAAACCCTCAAACATCTAGGCATAGATAGAATATACCTCAAAATAGGAAGAGCCATCTAACAAGAATATACCTCAAAATAGGAAGAGCCATCTAGAAACCCACAGCCAGCATACTGCTAAACAGACAGAAATTGGAACCATTTCCTCTGAAAACTCTAAGAAGACTCTCATCTCTCCTTTTCAACATAGTTTTGGAAGTCCTAGCTAGAGCAATCAGACAAAAGAAGGAGAACAGGGGTATCCAAATAGGAAAAGAGGAAGTCAGGTTATCCCTTTTTGCAGACAACATGATTCTATGTCGGTGACCAACACTGACCAAGGGTGGGTTAGGACCCGCACCGGAGGATCTGGACGGAGAAAAGAGACCACTCGGAGGTAGTTCTTCTGGGAACAGTCTGATCAGGACTGAAGCCAAATTTTATTCGGACTCCTTTCAACTTATATACCATTTTCTATACCCTCCAGCAGAGTGATAATCACTCACTGGGGGCGTACAAGTTCCGTGCTTTACAAACAATGCATCACAAGACCACCATGAGATCTGCAATTTCCAAGCAAACAATTCGAACTCCATGATGCCTGTCATGCTTACATTAAGGTCACAGGTGCACAATTTCAATACAAATCGTTCAAAATGTTTTCCATAATGTTCAATGAATCATTCATATTATACTCTTTGTTCTAAACCCTGATTAATACAAAAAACTTTTCTAAGTTAACTCTAGGTTTACTGACTCCTAATATTTTTAACAATTAATATTATCAACTTAACACTATACTATAATCTATAAGTTTACTTAAATGACTTAGCTGTTAGTTATACTATTATCCTATTACGATTTAACGTAATGCCTTATAACTCAATTAAAACTTATTCTTAAACTACCAAACTTTACTATAATTCATATAAGTTTCATATATCTAAACTTTAATTTTTATATAATCTAATGATTGACCTTTAATACTATGCTATATCCTATTAAGCTAATACCTTATCGTTCTTTTATAAATCGTATAACTATTATATTTGAGTAATGTAGCAAAAGGAAACAAAACAGCAAGCATAAATTTACGCAACTATGAGTGTATGTGTATATATTTTATCCTAACAAGTCTACTCTAAAAATCAAATAGTAACTGTCACACTCTTGAACAAGGAAATGCATGGCCGCCATATTGGTGGCTGCGGGCTGAAGCAGACAGAGTTTCGGTAATTAACGAAACAAAAGAAAACGTTCTGCCTGGCTAGGGGCAGGGCGACAAAACTATTTAGTTTCTAATTTTAGCCCTAGGGGAAACAGCTTTCGGAACAAGAGCTGACTACCCACTCTACCAGGAAATAGAAGTTAAAAAATATCTAGAAAGAAGTAAAACTTAGAAAGACAGAGAAAAATAATTCTGCTATGCACTTTCCATCAGGTGTATTGAGATTTACTTATAAGTTTTACTGCCATGTATGCACACTGGTCACTAATCACACACCAATATTATAGGTATAACTGATATCCTATGTCAGAGGCGATCTTCCAGATGGGCCTTTACAGGCCTCAGCCATGTAGCTATAGACGTTGGCTCCCAACAATTCTATATCTCAAAAACCCAAGAGAATCTGTCAAAAACCTCCTTACACTGAAAGGACTTTGGCAAAGTCTCAGGATATAAAAGCAATGAGCAAAAGACAGTCGCCTCTCTATACACCAACAATAAACAAACAGAAACCCAAATAAAAAGTACAATCCCATTCACAATAGGCAGGAAAAAAAAAATCAAACACCTTCGCATCTTCCTAACCAGAGACGTGAAAGACCTTTACAATGAAAACTACAAAACACTGCTCAAAGAAATCAAAGATGACACAAACAAATGGAAAAATATTCCATGCTCATGGACTGGAAGAATCAACATTGTTAAGATGTCCATCCTACCCAAGGCAATCTACGTATTTAATGCAATACCCATTAAATTACCAGGAGCATTTTTTTCAGAACTGGAAATGACAATACAAGAATTAATATGGACACATAAACAACCACAAATCGTCAAAACAATCCTCAGCAAAACAAAACAAAACAAAACAAAGTAGGAGGTATCACACTCCCAGACTTGAAACTCGATTATAAAGCTACAATAATTAAGACAGCCTGGTATTGGTACAAGAATAGGAAAATAGACCAATGGAACAGGATAGAGATTCCAGAAGCAAAACCTCATCTTTGACAAAGCCCCCACCACCAACGTCTGGGGAGAGGAGAACCTATTTGGTAAATGGTGCTAGGAAAACTGGCTGACCACATGCCGAAGATTAAAGCAAGATCCCTACATATCACTATACACAAAAATCAACTCTAAATGGACCAAAGACCTAAATGTAAAACCTCAAACTAAAAGAACCTTAGAAAATGCAGGAGACATCCTTATGGAAATTGGAACTGGCTACCAATTTGACAACGAAGTGCCCATGCCGTAAGAGATAAGATAGACAAGTGGGACCTCATCAAACTGACAAGCTTCTGCAAAGCCAAAGAAACCATCAAGAGAGCAGGGGGACAGCCCACATAGTGGGAAAAAATATTTGCCAACTGTATGTCTGACAAAAGCCTAATATCGAGGATCTATAAGGAATTCAAATGTGCTGAAAAGAAAAAAGCAAATAGCCCCATTACAAAGTGAGCAGAAGATTTGAATAGACACTTCTCAAAAGAATACATACGAGCGGCCAACAGATACATGATAAAATGCTCAGCCTCACTAGTCATCAAAGAAAGGCAAATTACAACTACACCGAGATACCACCTAACTCCATTCAGGATGGCCATCATTAGTAACTCAAAAAACAACAGATGCTGGAGAAGATGTGCCAAAAAGGGAACACGTCTATGCTGTTGGTGGGAACGTAAACTAGTACAGCCTCTGTGGGAAACAGTGTGGTGATTCCTATAAGATCTAAAAATCGACCTTCCATACGACCCCACAATTCCCCTACTGGGAATATACCCGGAAGAACGCAAATCACTCTATAAAAAAGATACCTGCACATGTATGTCTATCACAGTACTATTGACAGTAGCAAGAACATGAAACCAACAGTACTGTCTATCAAAAGAGGACTGGATTAAAAAATGTGGTACATGTTCAGGATGGAATATTACACAGTCATAAAGAAGAACAAAATAATGAACTTCACAGCAACCTGGATGGACTTAGAGTCTATAATACTGAGTGATCTTTCACAGAAACAAAGAACTGAGTATCACATGTTCTCACTCATAAGCAGACCTTGAACACCTATCGTAATACTGTAAGAAAAAGATTGGCAGTAGCCAGAAACTGCTGGGAGGGGGCCGGGTAGCGGGATTGGCAGTAGTGGGAAACTGCCAGGGGGGTAGGGGGCACACCTTATCAACAAGGGTACCTGCATAATGAACACTTGTATACCTAACTCTGAATTGTACCCTACATCTTTAAAATAAAAAAATTTAAAGTTTTTTTTAAAATTATGCATTTATTCCTGCATGTTTAAATTTCAGTCACCTTCAAAGTACTTTCCATTTGATGCAATCCACCTGTTGAGATGCTTTTTTCACTGCTGAAAACAGTGCTTGAACTCATCAGTTTTGGTGCTTTATAAGTGCTTCTGTTGTTTTTTGTTTCACCTCTTCCACATCAGCAAAGACATTTTTCTTTGAGGATTTCTTCATCTAGGGGAAGCAAAAAACAAAAGTCGCTCAGGGCAAGATGAATAGGGAGGGTGGAACACAAGGATGATGCTGTGTTTGGTCAAAAACTGCTGAACACTCAGTACAGTGAGGGCAGGTGCACTTGTAAATCACCCATCATGAAATGGACAAATGTGTTGAAAGAAATCTCCAAAAAAATTTTTACTGAAGCCAAAGGAACCTCTTACAACAACACTAGCTGGTACCCTGATATTGATGGGTTCCTAGAACACTTACCTAGCAGGGGAAGCCTGTACTACAAGGGGCCCACCCTCCAAAAAATAATTTGGGGGGTCCCCCTTATAGTGTATTACACACATACACACACACACACAAGCTATATAAAAGACATAGAGTTGTTTCTATCACTTTCTTATGCCTCCTCATTAAAAACTTGTCAATATACTTGGGAAACCAAATTTAAAATGGTGTATGCAGAAAAGAGATGTATTGACTTGTATAACAAAAATTCAAAGGCAGCCTAATCTGGGACCCAATCTGTCCCCCTCTCTTGGCTCTGAACTCCTCCATGTTGTCTTCAGTTTTAGGCTCTTCGTGGTGGTAAGATACCTCTCTACATCTCCAGAGTTTAAGGCCAGAAGCCTTGCTCCCAAAGTTCTCAGGACAAAAAGTCTTTCACTCTTCATTGACTCAGATCTGTCCAACCCTTAACTAACATCTGTGACCAGGCAAACGCAATGCTCCAAGTCGCCATGTCTACGTCACAGGCTCACATCAGACATGAAGGAGGAAATTGACTTTATACAGAGTATCTGACCTGAGAGTTGAGAAAAGAAGTTCCCCAAAGAAGAATCAGGGTACCATCAGCAGGAGAAGTGAATATCAGCAAATATCTACAACATAGGTGAATTACTATCACTGCTATAATAGATCACCACAAAGATAGTGGCTTAAAACATAAAAGATAACTTATTATCTTCCAGTTCTATAGGTCAGAAGCCTGAAATGAGTCTCACTGGCCAAAGACAAGGTGCCAGGACTGTGTCCTTCTGGAAGCTCTATGGAATATCTGTTTCCTTTCTTTTCCAGCTTCCAGAGGCTGCCTGTGTTCCTTGGGTCACGGTCCCTCCTTCATTTTCAAAGCCAGCATATCTTCAACTTTCTCTGATTCTGACACCCTCTTCTGCCTCTCTTGGTCATGTTTAAGAACTTTTATCATTACATTGGTCCCATCAGGATAATCTAGGACACATGGCTTACTGTAAAAGAAGCTGTTTAGCAACCTCAGTTTCATCTACAACCTTAATTCTCCCTGGACATGTAACATGACATATTCATAGTTTCTGTGAATTCAGACATGGATATCTTTGAGAGACCATTATTTTGCCTACGACAAGGTACACGTTGAACTGCCATCTGTAATCTCAAGGTGATATAACTAACCTTAAACTGTGTAAGTATTTCTTTATACTTGAGAATCCTTTATGTGAAATCCTTGTTCATGAAGTCATTCATTCATCCATTTAATAAATAGCCATTCCGTTACTACCATGGGTCAAGCATTATTTAGGCATTGAATTTTCGATGGTAAGCAAGATGGTTCCTTCTCTCATGGAGTTTACAACCTCATTCATGAACAGATCATAAATAAGTTTATTGGTAAATAATATTTAAATGCCTCTTTATTATTCATGTATTTATTTCTATGGAGGCTTTATTTTTCTCCAAATTGTTTTGAAAAACACTGTGTCTTAGAAAGTCTATTGCTCTCTGTTTTTCTAATCATTCTAATTTCCTTCTAGGTGATCAGGACACTGAAGAGAGGAGATGGCCTTTGGTAAAACATGGTGGATAGAAAATGGCATTCCCTGCCTGGAGTCCAGCTGAAATATTCCCGTGACCCAAAACAGTCACGTATGACTGTCCATATAAATTCTTAAACTACAGCACCTCCTCTAGAAGGTGGTTGGATTAGTAGGAAGCACCATGGCTGTCGGATTAGTGGGATGTGCCATGGCAGTTGGACTAGTAGGAAGCACCAGATTGCTCAAAAACAAACTAGGAGAAAGGCTCAGTTTTTCTATAAGTCAGTTAAATTAGAAATAAGGAGATCATCACAATTATGTTGGATGGATTCCTACATATTCCTACATATTCTTTAAATACTATCTAGCTATCATTAACAGACCATTACATAAGGAACACTAAGTTTTTCATTCAATCTTTTTTTTTTTTGCACTTGAAAGTTGATTTTTTTTATTTTGAATTTTTTTTCTTTTTTATGGTTTGTAAAATATACTTTTTTGATTTGTATCTTTTTATTTTAAAGCTATGGGGTACAATTCAGGATTAGGTATACAAGTGGACATCGAACTTATTCAATCTTTTTACTGTATCATCTTGAGCAAGTTTATGGCATGGCATGCTTATTCATAGGAGGTGGGTAAAAATACAGCCATCCTTCATACAGCTGTAATAAGGCTATTTTTAAAGGAGTATACAGCATGGGGCAAATCTTAGGACATAGGTCAAAGGGTTTTGTATACAATCACTAAAAATTCTTTCAGTGCTTCTGTAGCTCAAGCCACATTTTATACTTGTTATCTCACAAGAATCATAGGTCCCTTAAAAACATGACCTTGAAAAAAGCCTTTTAATGATGTGTTGACAGCAGCACCATTGACTCCCTCCTTTCCCAGGACACTTTCCTCCCCCAACAGAAATAACACAAATATTCACCCTGGAAGACCATTTTGTGCTACAACACATGACTGCAAACTTTAAATCTCAACCAAGCACCTCATGTTGCTGAAATAATTGACTTTCTCAGAAAATGAACACGAAAATAAGACTGGCCATCAAATATAGGGTTCTTTGGTGCATTCTTTATAATTCACAGATTTGGGACTGGATTTCTGCCAAATATTATTATATGTATCAACCTTGCATGCTTTCTTCCTATCTGAAACTTTATAGTGTTCCACACTTTTATTCATTTCATTCCTATTGCTCTATTAATCAAAATTCCTGCAGGATACTTAGAGAACGTTCAAAGACTGGAATTGAAGAGCGTTAAAAGAAGGATTATTTACAGAGGACAAATATGTGGCCAGTCAGGGAAAGAGCAAAGGAAACAAACACTCTGACCTCCCTTTCATCCCATCTTCTGATCTCCCACCAATACCTGTCATCAGCCAGCCCCAGGCAGATGACAGAGGGTAACACAGGCCATCGTCCTCAGTCTCCTGGGGCACAGGACAGAGTATGCACACATGGCGATGGCCCATGGGATGGAGGCCAATCACCAGCTCAACCATGTTGACTTTCCCTCCTCATGGCTGATCTGGCCACCTCCAGTGTGGAATACCCACCCAGCCAACAGCAGAGACCAAGCTAAGCCCTGACATGGCGACATTCCCAAGAGGACCAACCAGCCTGCTGGTAGACACCTTACATTGGGTGGGTGGGCTTCTGTCCCATACTACACACAAAAATAAACTCCAGGTGAATTAAAGAGAGGAAAAGTGCTGCAGAGATAGTAAAATGAACAGAATCTGTTAATAAATCACCTTAGGCTCGAAAAGGCCTTCTTTAGGATAGATATGATTTTCGGAAGCTCTGAGAGGGAATGATGGATTTTATTATTCAAAAATTGTGAACTTGTTCATTACAAAAGACAACACAAAGTTGAAAACAAGCAGTAGGTAGGAAGATATTTGCAACAAATAACAACAATAGCTAATTCATGTGGTGCCTGTTACGTGTCAGATACCACTCACTGTGCCCTCATTCATTGCTTCTACAACAATGTGAGGTAGGTACTATTATTATCCTTCCCATTCTTTAGTACAGGAAACTGAGATACAGAGTAACTTAGCCAAGATCACACAGCCTGTAAGTGGCACAGCCAAGATTTGAATTCAGATAGCCTGGCTTTAGGGACTACACTCATAACCCATACCCTATGTCACCCCTCTCTCACTCTCTCTCTCTTTCTCTTTTAATGCTACCTGAAAGAGACTATGAATATATATCCACAATATATACTAAAAAAAAAAATTCTGGTTGAGCATGATGGCTCATGTCTTATAATCTCAGCACTTTGGGAGGCTGAGGCAAGAAGATTGCTTAAGCCCAGGAGTTCGAGACCAGCCTAGGCAACAAAGTAAGACCTTGTCTTTAAAATGTATGTATATTCCTCAAATCAATAAGAAAAAAATAAAAACACAATAGAATTAAAAAAATAAAAATGTAATGTCTTGTTATGATACCCATGCTGGTCTCCAACTCCTGGGTTCAAGTGATCCTCCCATCTAGGTCTCCTCAAAGTGCTGGGATCACAGGCATGAGCCACCATACCCGGCCATGCATATTTTTTAATGATGTGTTATTTTTTTAATCTACTACATTAGCAAAAATTAAAAGATTGGAATCACGTATTGGCAAAGAAACAGGTGTTCTTATAGACTATAGATTAGAATACAAATTGGTAGAGCTTTCGTGGTAGCATATAAGAAAATGTTAAATATCCATTATCTGATATGTCAGCAATACCCATTGCTTGATATCTAATCTAGAGAAATATGTGCATGTGTGTACCAAGATATCTCTGTAATATCATTTTTAACGTTAAGATTTTGAAACCATCCAAGTGACAATCAGTATTGATTGCCAAAAACAAAAAAACAAGTCTGGGCTTGTAGCTCAGCCTGTAATCCCAGCACTTTGGGAGGCTGAGTGGATTGCCTGAGCCCACAGGTTCGAGACTAGACCGGGTAACTTGGCGAGACCTCATCTCTACAATAAATCAAAAATTAGCCGGGCATGGTAACGTGTGCCTGTAGTTCTGGCTACTTGAAAGGCTGAGGCAGAAGGACCGCCGGAGCCCAGCAGGTCAAAACTGGGATGGCCGTGAGCATGCCACTGCACTCCAGCCTGGGCAATGGAGTGATATTCCAACTCAAGAAACAAAACAAAGCCCGGCTCGGTGGCTCAGCCTGTAATCTCGCGCCTTTGGGAGGCTGAGGTGAGTGGATTGCCTGAGCCCGCGGGTTCGAGACCCGCCTGGGCAGCGAGACCTCATCTCTACAATAAATCAAAATATCAGCTGGGCGTGGTAGCGCACACTGTAATTCCGGCTACTCGGAAGGCTGAGGCAGAAGGATCACCGGAGCCCAGCAGGTCGAGGCTGCGGTGGCCGGGAGCGGCCACTGCACTCCAGTCTGGGCAACAGAGTGAAACTTTAACTCAAAAAAAAAAAAAAAAGAAGCAAAAACAAGAAAAACATGGTACGGTCTGTGAAGCACTGCACGATAGTTCAGAAGCAAGAGAGGCAATACCATCCAGTGATTTAAGCTCATAAACTCCTGAGTCAGTCTGGTGAGTCTCACATCTCAACTGCATGACTTACCATCTGTGTGACTGGCAACTCCTGAACCCCTCTGTGCCTCAGTGTTATCCGAAAGAAAGAATGAAGAAAACACACTTTGTTGTGAAAATTAAATAAGGTCGCTCACATGAAGTTCTCAGAACAGTGCCTGACATCCACAAAGTGCTCAATAAACGTTAGCTCTTGTGCTGTTTTGGTTTTTGTTTGTTTGTTTGTTTTTGTTTGTTATTTGTTTTTTTGTTGTTGTTTTGTTTTGCTTTTTTAGAGACAAGGTCTTGCTCTGTTGCCCAGGCTGGAGTGACATGCTCACTGCAGCCTTGAACTTCTAAACTCAAGCAATCCTCCTGCCGCAGTCTCTGAGTAGTGGGACTACCAGTATGCACCACCACACCCAGCTATTTTTTTTTTTTAAGAGACTGGGGTCTTGTTCTGTTGCCCAGGCTGGTCTTGAACTCCTGGTCTCAAGTAATCCTCCCGCCTTGGCCTCTCAAAGTGCTGAGATTACAGGCGCGAAACACCATGCCCAGCCTACTGCTGTTGTTGTAAATAATAACATCGAGATGTCCAAAACACATTTTTAAATGTATGCACACACAGTCACGAACATGCATGATATGATTGCAATTATATATATATGCATACATACCTATATAGGTACATTTATGCAAATATAGGTTAACACAAGCAACCACTCAAAGTCTTTTATAGTTGCTCATCCTTTTGGGAACAAATTATAATTAGAAAATAAATTACACTTCAAACTTTACATAGAAAAAAGACTGGAAGAAAATAAATAAAAATATTTACCATGACTGTTTTCAGATGTATTAAGGATGAGTTCATTTTGCTTCTTTTTTATTTTTCTTTTTCAATTTTTCTTCTAGTCTTCTGTATTCCTTTAGTAACAAAAATTTTTAAACACCCACAGTTGTTTTTTGTTTTTTTGTTTGTTTGTTTGATTTTAGTTGGAGTCTCACTCTGTCACCCAGGCTGGAGTGCAGTGGCACGCTTCCAGCCACCCCAGCGTCAACCCACTAGGCTCTGATGATCCTTCTGCCTCAGCCTTCCAAGTAGCTGGAACTACAGGTGCATGCTACCACACTGGATTTATTTACTTATTTTTTTTATTGCAGAGATGAGGTCTCACCAAGTTGCCCAGGCTGGCCTGGAACTCACGGGCTCAGGCAATCCACTGGCCTCGGCCTCCCAAAGTGCTGGGATGACAGGCTAAGTCACCAAGCCCAGTCTAACACCCACAGTTTTAACTAAAACCATTGAAAACACAGCAGAATGGTAATGTAACATTTGAAAATGAAGAACTTTTGTCAATACCAATTGTCTTCATGTTACAAAGTTAACTTTTGCAGGGGTTCTCTCTCTACCTCTTCAAATAGGAGGTATAAGGGTCTAAAAACAAGTCACAAAAATGCCTGCTGGTAAATAACTCATGGGAAGAAAGCTTAAAGGATTTAGGACCATTTTGTTTAGGAGATTACCCAGCAAAGTCCCAAACCCACAGCTTCAATACAGCCCCGAGACATGTGTTTTGTCTGACCATGGTATTTAACACAATTTCGAGTTTGGAAACCTCTACTGGGGCACACATTCTCCATTTTCTCATGGGTCTCATCATTTCTAATTGTCTTCAGTCCTTCTCCAGCTTTTATTTATGATACTGGTCTAGCCCCTAAATGCATTTGAGCTTGCAATGGCCAGTTAGACCCTAAGTACATAACCAAAAAGGAGCTTAAAGTTCTTCAAGAGTTTTGTATTCAGTATAAAGAAGTAGTGTACAGTTTTAAACCAGTAAGAGCTTTCAAAGTCCCGTGTCTTGCAACTTTTATTAGTAGGATTTTTAACTATAAGTCTCAGATGATTTTCACATAAGCTTTCCTCAGGATCAAGCATTAAAATATCGTTGAGAGTCCTACAATATAGTGGTTCTCAGCTTCAGTGTGGACAGAATGAATGTCACCTGGAGTGTTTGAAAATGTACATTGCTGGAGCCCCCCACCCCTGTCCTGAGATGCTGATTCAGCAGGTGATGCTCAATTAGGGAAACCTGAGACCACATTGCAAGAAGCAGTCTTATAGTAGAGACCTTTAGGGGTACCCATTAAATGCACAACTTCCCTCTTCATGGGGTGAGCCACAGCATCCCCAGACTGTATTTAGGGGTACCTCCTTCTGGTCACTGTGGATTGGCACAGGGGCCAATGTCTGCCTCAAACTGGGCCAATCAGATTCTCCATCCTAAGGGTTTGAACTTGGAATGCAGTGATGCTAATAATCTCTACTAATAAGCTGGAAGGATAGAAGACAAAAACCTAGGTGTTGCTATCTTCTGCCTTGTGTATGCAGAAGCAAAGAAAGCCGATTCTTTAAGGAAATGTAGCAGCAATGCTGAAAAAAACAAAATTGAGAGATCGTGCACTCCTGTATGAGGGTAAGGTCGCTGCTGTAACAAACACGCCCAGATTTCAGTGACTTAGCACAATAGAACTGTATGTCTCACTCACACAACAGCCTATCACGGGGCTTCTGGGTAGGGTGGCTCCCCTAGGCAGTTTGTCTCCTGGCTGTGTACAGTACCAAGCTCCTTCCATCGGTGGCTCTGCCCTCCTGTAAGTGCCTGGAGTCTTTTCTGTTCAGTCAGTGGATGGGGTAAGAAACATATAGGACATTTTTATGAGCCAGACCTGGGAGCAGCAGATGTCCTCTGCTGGCCAGAATGCAGCCACATGATCCCTCAACAAAGGATGTTGGGAAATGTACTCTAGTTATGTGCCCAAAGGAAAGAGGAAAATGGAGTTTGGTAAACACATAGTCTCTGCCACAAGTTCAATAAAAGAGAGACACTAAAAGAACAATTGCCAGGCTATCAAAAAATAAACAGAAAATAAATGTTGGTCAGGATGTGGGGAAATTGGAATCCTTGTGCTTTGCTGGTGGGTATGTAAAATTGTGCCATCACTGTGGAAAACAGGAAGGCAGCTCCTCAAAAAGCTGAAGACAGTATTAACATATGATCCAGAAATTCTACTGCTGGGGATATACCCAAAAAAATGAAAGCAGGGGCTCAAACAGATACTTTCACATCGATGTTCATAGCCACAATAGTCACAATAACCAAAAGGTGGAAACAGCCCAGGTGTCCACCAATGGAGGAATGGATAAATCAAATGTGGTCTATCCATAAAATGGAATGTTATTCAGTCTTAAAAAGAAAGGAAATTTGGATTCATGCTACAACAGGGATAGACCTTAGACACTATGCTAAGTGAGACAAGCCCAATACACGAGGGCAAATACTATATGATTCCACTACTATAAAATATCTAAAGTTGAAATATCTAGAGCCGTCTGGTATGGTAGTACACACCTGTAATCCAGCACTTTGAGGCCAAGAGTTCAAAACTAGCCTAGGACAACATAGCGAAACCTCCATCTCTAAAAGAAGGTTTAAAATAATTAGCCAAGCATGGTGAGGTGTACCTGTAGTCCTAGTTACATGGGAGGCTGAGGAGGGAGGATCACTTGAGCCCAGGAGTTTGAGGCTGCAGCAAATTGTGATTGTACCACTGCACTCCAGCCTGGGAGACAGAGTAGTTTTTGTCTCTAAAAAAAACAAAAAGAATATCTAGAGTCACCACACATGTAAAGACAGAAAGTTGATGGTGGTTACCAGGGGACGAGGGGAGGAGGGAACGTCTCTAGGACAGAGCTCAAACCTGAACCACAGCCACAAATACGAAAAGAAATGTTGCCCTTAGATTTCACACATTCAATTTGGACACAGCGTCACAGCTCCTCTCCAGAACCCACTCTGCCCTGCTCTCCTTCTCCATCCTCTAGCTCAGTCCGAAGTTCTGCTTTCAGCTGCCCAAACATCCCAAGAGTCATTCTAGACTCTTCTCTCTCTCCACTCTCAGCTCCCAGGATGTTTGTTCAAACAGATTCATCTCATACATCCTCATGTCTTTTGCCAAAATGATCCATTTCAAGTGCAAACTTGATCACGCACCTGGCCTCCCCCTGACTCTTCTGCCTCTTTCTCAGAGGCCATCGCCCTCAGGATAATGGTTTA
Organism: Carlito syrichta; assembly: GCF_000164805.1. Classification (NCBI taxonomy): domain Eukaryota; kingdom Metazoa; phylum Chordata; class Mammalia; order Primates; family Tarsiidae; genus Carlito; species Carlito syrichta. The sequence continues at coordinate 458,944 of NW_007249764.1, forward strand.
GGAGGTTCTTGCCAACACTAGCACGGCCGGCCTGTTTCCCTCCCACACTTCCTCTGCTCACAGGTACCTGCTGTCTCCCCACACTGGGCTATTTATCCTGCTTCCAGGACTTTGCTGATGCTGTTCCCTGCCTGGAACATCTTTCTAATCCCCAGCTTCATCTGGCCTATTTCTACTTCTCCATCCAGAGTCAGTTCAGACATCATCATCTCCTGAAAGCCCCTCTGGTGAAAGCCCTGGCCCCATTCCTAATCTGGGTTCATTGCCCCACTCCTCCCATGGCTTCTCATAGCACCACACACAAGTTAATTCTGTGTTCATGTCTCCATCTGCCTAACTGTCAGCCCTTAGGTCAGTGACTCTGTTTTGACCTCTCTGTCAGTAGGCCCTATCCCTGTGTCCTGGCATGTCTAGGCACTCAACACGTCTTGCGTTCACAACTAAGGGGGTGTCATAGCCTCTAGGATTTGTAATAAAGATAAACTGCCGGCCAAAAAACAAAACAAAAAAACACTAGAGCCTAGGCTCTGTGGCTCACACCTATAATCCCAGCACTTTGGGAGGCCAAGGCCGGAGGATTTCTTGAGCCCAGTTCAAGACCAGCATGGGAAACATAGTAAGACCTCAACTTTACAAATAAATAAAAACAAAAATTTAGCCAGCTCTGGTGGTGCATGCCTATAGTCCCAGCTACTCAGGAGACGGAGGCAGAAGGATCGCCTGAGCCCCAGAGGTCGAAGCCATGGTGAGCTGATTGTCCTACTGCCTACCAGCCTGGGCGACAGAGTAAGATCCCAGGTCAAAAAAGAAAGAAAACACACACACACACACACACACACACACACACACACACACTAGATACATATTGATGTCTTCATTGCACATTCATTCTCATTTTGATTTGGGAAGATCTTTTTTTCTTTAGGGGGAACTACTAATGGTCAAACAAAGTATTTCCCCATAGTAGAAGAGTTAAACTGAAAGAGTCCTTTGTTTACTTCCCTGAGGATCAATTGTGTTGAAGAATGCAGACACATAAAATAATAAAACACAATTGGGAGCTAATGCACTACTTGTTTGTGCACGCCCAGGCCATGCTTCTACATGGGAATGTAATTCTGTTTACATCTCCAGAAAGAAATCTGACTTTCATTTTGTAAACTCAGAGCAGAAATCAGCTGCCCAAAGACATCCTCACTGTCACAGCCTGTATTGCCCAGTGTCTGATGACACCACCACTCCAAAAATATGTTGTTTCATAATGAAAGAAGAGGAAACTGTACCTTGCCTGTCATCTGACAAGTCACCTCTGAAAGTGAGTTTAGGGTTAACTTGCTCCAGATTCCCAGAAGAGCATAGTCATGCAGGTTCTATTTATAGGTTAAATCTGGTCACCACAAAAATGCACAATAACAAAAGATGGCTGCACCCCAAGGGATAACCTACTTAAAGAGAAACCATTGATCACCAGGAAAATGCATACCACGGTAAACTGAGCCCAAGTCTTGCCTCAGTGGAATCTGACCTGTGTAACCATTCCGCCTCCTCACATAATTCTGCAGACAGGGCCTCTTCACAAGCTTAATCCAAACCTGCTTGCTTCTTTCCCTGCCCTGTGAATGGTGGATGGTATTTGGGGGGACTGGATTGAGTTAAAATAGCTAGACAGTTGCAGTGACCAGAAACACGAACATATGAATGAAGGCATGGCGAACTCAAGTGCTCTCCCCTCAAGAAAGGGTCAGAACAGAGCCCATATAAGGTATTGGGTAAAGTTCCTCTCCTCTTGACCCTAAAAGGATTAAAAGAATTCCATGATACGAGGAAACAACACCTCATTCTTTCTGAAAATGAACATTGCACGTAGTGATCTAGTCACCAGTGCTCACATTTGCAATCTGTCATTTCCCACATTCTTATCTTTAGAGCAATAGAAGAGTTTAGGTATCCTAATTTTATGCATGTGGAAGGTTTCCTCTTATAGAAACCCTCATTCTTTTTTGAACTAAGATCTCACTCTGTCACCCAGGCTGGAGTGCAGTAGGACAATCAGCTCACCACGGCTTTGACCTCTGGGGCTCAGGCGATCCTTCTGCCTCCGTCTCCTGAGTAGCTGGGACTACTCAGAATGACAACACAGGTCAAAAGTCTATCCCTCTTTTTCTGGCCCTTCCTCGCCACTGTCCTTGCCTGCAGCTGTCATCAGTCCTCAGAAGGGACACACCTAATTCCTCGAACCTTTCACCGTTACAGAATAGTCCAAACTTACACAGGAATTTCCAGAGGACTGGGCCAGCATGAGAGCCAGGGACACTAGAGTTCCCTCCAATCTGAGCCTATCCCTCGATCTTGAGGATTTCTGAAAGAATATCCCAATTCAGGATGTTGAGGTTTGTTCAGGTCACTGGCACCCCCAGAACCCCAAGCATCTCCTGTGATGGCAGATGGTGGTGAATTCTCTCCTCACTCCCGGTAATTGAGGCAAGGCATAGGGAAATTACAGAAAAGGAGACCATTGACAGTTGGCTCACCAGAGACCAACATGTACTACATGCCATGTGAACTAAAATAGTATGGAATTCATATAGGAATAGAAAAATGGACCAGTGGAAAAGAACGATGAGTCCAGAAATTAGAGGCAAATGTACATTCACACACACACCCATGAACTTATTATGTGATCTAAATATTTAAACTGGTGATTCATGGAGGAAGATCTGTTCTCCAATAACATTGAAACAATGGGGGAAAACCAGTTTAGGGGAAAAATGAAGGTTGATCCTTGTCTTATATCCCCTAAATCCAAATAAGTTCTGAATATATTGAGGCTTAAATATTTTAAAGTCATCATGATTCCATTAAAATAGTTGAAGGAAATTGAGTAGTGTTTTTTATAATCCTACTGTGAGGAATGTCTTTTTAAGTATGAAAAGAAATGCTTAGATTTTGAAAAAGAAAAAAATGGATACGTTTGACAACATCAAAATTTTAAACTTCCCTATGACAAAAATAAATAAAAGGCATATGACATAATGAACACTTAAAGGTAAATAGCAAAATTTGGGGAAATATTTGCAATGCATCTTTCTAAAGGTGAATAGAAAAGGATATCTTCAAAATCACAAACTCCCCACTAGAAAAACGAGCAAAAAATAAAGACGTAATTCACAAAGGTAGAAATACAGATACCGTGAAATGCTGTTAGAGATCAAAGGAATTTATCTTAGACAAAAATGACATAGCATATTTCACCTATCAGATTGGCGAAAGCTAAAAAGAGTGATCCTACCCAGGGTTAGCAACGTGGAAGAAAAGAAGGCCCTTTTATCTATCTCTTGTGGGAGTAGAAATTAATACCCCTTTCAGGGGGCATTCTGGCACTATCTAAATTCAAAGTACACATACCATTCGACCAGCAATGTCACATCTGGGAATTCATCCTAGAGAAATAGTCATAGCGAACTGTGTACAGGATGGAACAGGAGCACAGATACCCAATAGGCCCTGGGGGACCAGAAGACAGAAAAGAGAATTCCAGATTTCCAAGAGGCAAGGATGCTGGAGGTGAGTCTCAAGACAGGTGGAAGGAAAAACAGAATGGGATGAGAGGATGGGGAAAAGCCAAGAGAGAACATTCTGCGGTTGCAGACAACCCTGGATCAGGGATCCTATGGGAATAGGCTTGGAAAAGAGACAGGGACAAAAAAATTACAATGATTACTAATAACGATGTCTGCTTTATGGATGAGGAAACTGAGACTTGTATGACAGTTCGATCTAACACGGCTGGTTACATAACTTGTAATAATGCAGCTGGAGTTTGAGCACAAGTCTGTCTAACTCTGGAGCCCAGGCTGAGGGAAGAAATTTGGACTCTATCTTAATGGCCATGGGCCACTACGGAAAGCACCGGAATAGTTAGGTTTGCCCTTCGGGAAGTTTTCTCTGGCGGCAGTGTGAAGAGAAGATTGGAGGCAGGAAGAGAGAGAAACCAGTCACTAGTCAATTATAGGAAGACGGGCAAGAAAAGATGGAGTGAAAATGCATCAGTGGGGAGTTTGGGAGCTACCAGAGGATAAAATCCACAGGACTGTTGAGAGAAGTGTGCTGGAAGTGAAGGAGTCAAAATGACTCTGATTTCTACCTGACATCACAGGGTGAGTGAGTGCTCATACCCAAAAAATTACCTCCTGCTTTTAGAACACATTTTAAGTTTGTGTCTTTGCTCCCATTCTCCCCGCCTCATGAAATATCATCCCCAACGGTCTTCAAGGTGAAATCTCATCCGTCCTTCAAAGCCTATCTCAAGGGCCATCTCTCTTATGAAGTCTTCACAGAAAACTCTCCCTCCACCCAGACTGTGAATCTTGGGGCATTTTGTTGTTATCTCATATTTGCCTTTATCTGTCTGATAGGTAATCAATTATGCAGGTATCCTGTTTTCCTCCCTTGTCAGCCTCCTGACAGCAAGGGCCACATTTTCTGCAGTACCAACAGTCTCTTGTGTGTGGTAGAGTTTTAGGTAGTTGAAATAAAACAAGCAGGTCCCCTCCCCCGACACACACTTTATTCTTTGATTTTGCTTTCTTGGCTTTTAGCACAGAAATGTCATAAATGTTTCTTGTTCCAGAGGAAACCAGAAGAGTTGGAAGTTTTGGAATGCCCACGGGAGATTTCCTTAATCCTTAACTGATTGATAACACCACAGGGAACTATCTTAAGGAAAACATAGCAATGAAACAGTAGGGTCCTATTACCATTTCCTTGCTATACAGAACAGAACATTTTGAGAGTTATTTCCAGTGGAATGTCTTCTAAGTGTACATAAATAGTCATGGTCAGCTTGGTGAAAGTGTGTTTCTAAGATGAACTGATAAACTAAGCCAGATAAAGGAGGTCAAGTGGACAAGATGGATTGCCTGGTACTTTTATAGAAGTTGTTTGCGCATTTCACCAGAAAGCAATTGCATGACAGCTCAGACACTTACAGGTCTACCTCATTTTAGGGAGTGTCATGGAAAACTTTAATCTCAAAAAGATAATAAACCAGAAAAAATAAATAAATTGAAGGGAGGACTGTTTACAGAACTAAAATATTCCTAACTCTACAGTAAGTCAGCACAAATGTATATTCATGCAAAAATAAGGCTGATCCTTGGTAAAAATGAGTGAACTCAACATGCTCCATCATGTAATTGGCCATGGCAATGACCAACGAGGCACCTCCTCCTGGAGTTATTTGACCTTCCTTTCAATCGCTCCATAGACCAAACCAGAATCTCCCAAAGTGTGATTAGAATACTAATCCCAGAAAATTATTTGCCAATAAGAGGGGTTCTATGGTCAGGTACATTTAGAAAATGTTTAGCATTTTAACAACACTTGAAGAATCACAGTGCACCTTGGCATAATGGGGGCTCTGAAAAATTTTGTTATAAACTTCCACTTTCTTTAAACATGTGTTTCCCCAACTTATTTGATCATGGGACCTTTTTGAGAGGAATAAAAGTAAGACCTAGTGACATCAGGTTGAAATCGTGTTTCCAAAAATCAGCTTGGGAACACCAACACCTTACCATCTTTGTCTTTCCTTCCTATGAACTTCACTTTTCCCCTTCACAATTTAACAGCCATGTTGGCAATTTCCATAGAGCCCAGAGAGAGGATTGGAAAACGTGAAAAAATAATTCATCTCATGTGAAGTTGCTAAGGAGGGTAATGATTTTTGTATTACCTCTCCCTGGGAGCATTTACATTTTTACTGAGGCCTCCTGAAACAGAATGGCTTAATTGAAAGGAGTAGTGGAAATACCAGTCACTTGTTTGCCACATCTCAGGATGTTTCTTCCACAAATTGTGACACAAGATTATCAAAACTTCCAGGTAAAAACTGATGAGTTCCTAGAATACTTACCTAGCAGGGAAAGCCTGTACTACTAGGGACCCACCCTCCAAAAGATAATTCCGGGTATTTGGGGGTCTCTCCTCCCTCATAATCAACCTAAAGAAGAGAGAAATTTGTTTGCTTGTTTTTATTTTTTTGTTTTTGTTTTTGTTTTTGTTTGAGTTGGAGTCTCACTCTGTCACCCAGACTGGAGTGCAGTGGCCGCTCCTGGCCACCACAGCCTCGACTTGCTGGGCTCCAGCGATCCTTCCACCTCAGCCTTCCAAGTAGCCGGAATTACAGGCATGCGCTACCACGCCTGGCTGATTTTTTTGATTTATTGTAGAGATGAGGTCTTGCTGCCCAGGCGGGTCTCAAACCCACGGGCCCAGGCAATCCACTCACCTCAGCCTCCCAAAGGCGCGGGATCACAGGCTGAGCCACCGAACCCGGCTGTTTGCTTGTTTTTAATCCTGTGGAACTAATAGCCCCATGTTCAAGGAGAAGATGAACGTGTGGCAATGAATAAGTTGGTAAGAGCCCAATGGTGCCACTCAATCACCACATGTTAATTGAGCATGGCCATATACGGAGAAACTATAGGGAAATATAAGAGAAATTATACAAAACTACAAGACATAGATTTGATTCCTATCTTCAAGGAACTTAAAATAGTAAGATGACCATAGTAACACTTCTCCTGGTCCTCAAACATGGCTGACCCAAGAGAGCATTTCTGGGATCTGAGCATGTCCTGGACATTGCATGGATTAGGCAGTTCCCTCCCAGGCTTCTGATGAAGAACACAAATGTTTATTCAATTGCAAGTTTCACCCCAGCCTCCAGTGCCAATGGCTTATAACAGGGTGGTTTCCTGTTGCAAGGAGGGTTACCCAGAGAGTCCTAACTGAATGAGTGTGTTTCTGCTACTAAATACTGTCCAGGCACTAGCACAGCAGATCCCAAGTGCAAGGGATGAGGCTTAAGGGGGACTGAGGAGGAAGGGGGTGGGAGCCCTGCAGCCTCTGCTGGTGTGTGTGATATCAGCGGAATGGACAACATCTGGGACCTGTCAGAGTTTTCCAGAGATCTTCTCTGTCTAACTGCAATGCAAGCAAATTAAGATTGATAAATTGTATAGTTCTTTCTGGCTTTAAACATCCCAGATGGTCTGCTAAATTAATGGCCGCTCTATCTCCACTCCATCTGACACCAAAACAGAACCTTGAAAATATACCAGACCCCCACTCCCCCAAGCATCTGAGCACACCCAGGGCAGTGCAACTTTTTTCAGCTTGGATTCCAACATGCAAACTCATGTATTCAGTTGGTGCCTCTGTGTGTGTGTGTGTGTGTTTTTGTGTGTAGAGTGTGCGTGTGTGTACAGACGCATTTTCAGAGCAGAATGTACATATATTTTCAGACTAGAACTTATCTTTATCACAAGGCATGTGTACATATAGCCTTGACCAACAAATGTGCATCTGGAAACACAGATTGCTCAAGGTGCCCAAAGTTCCTCAAACACCAAACTACCCACTACAGAATAATTCCAAGAAAGATGAGATCATTTGTGTCACTTGGAAACTATCGTTTTACACAAATATAACTCATTACTAATAATAATACCTAAGGTTGTTCTGTTCTTATTCTCTGGCACTCAGTTCAATAACCCAGGAAAACATGTTTTGTTTGTGTCAGTAGAAAACAATCAAATGTAGCTTGAGGAAAGGTATTTGGGGCACTTAGCTAGAGCTATTCTGTTTCTATGAGATTCTAGAGATTAAATATGATTGGAGAATGGTCTCCTGGTGTTCACCGAGGCATCCCTAAGCATGCAACTACAAATGAAGTATCTCTTACAACAATGTCTCCTCTAGCATGGAACTGACTGGAAGGAAATATCCCTAATGAAGAAACTTCCTACAAATTCAGATCACTGAGTCATCTTCTCCCAGATTTTCTTTCTCATGAGGGCACTACATGGAATTAGACAGAATTTTTCCTCTATATTAGCCTCAAAAGTTTAAAATGTTTCTGAACAGTCCTAAGTCCTTGTCAAGTGTTGTTAATGATTTAAAACAATAGCTTTGGGTCACAAGCTCTCCCTAGAAAAGCCTGTGGGATCCAACTCAGAGGCCTCCAGAGTGGAAACCACGTGGCTTCCCTCAGCTGCTCGTCACTTGGCTTTAGAGTGACAAAGTTCTCCTATTTCCAGAGCCCACTGATAACATCAGCAAGTGAGCTTTCACTCATTCATTCACTCATTCATTCATCCATTTGGTATTTACGAAGCACTTACTACTCTAGAAGCTGGAATTCATAGGTGAGAAATAGAGATGGCTCTCAAAATGTAGAGCAAACGAGGAGAATCAGTATCATCTGAGATCTTGCTGGAAAGACAGGTTATTGGGCTCCACCTCAGATCTACTGAACCGCAGACTCTGGGGTTAGAGTCCCAATCATCTGTTTTTTAACAAACCCTCCAGGAATTTCTGATAAACATTCAATCTGGAGAACCACTGACACACCAAGGTCCCAGCCCCACAGCATACATTCTAGTGGAAGAGGTAAGAATTAACTAAATAAGAAAGGTGTAGCGATGCTAATTTTTAAAAAGTAAATCAAGGAAACAGGGAGAGAGTAATGAAGTGCTCTTTTAGATAGAGCAGTCAGGGAAGAAACTGAATGAAGTAGGGACAAAGGACAGCTTCATAGTCCTGAATCCTGTTTCCCTTCAGAGTTTTCAGATAAATATCAGACCACACTGGAGAGTAGTCTGTCTCGTAGTCTGTCTCCCCAGAATGCCTATGGGAATTTGAATCGTGAAGAAAAGTCAAAATCTAATAAATTCTCCACTGCCCAGCCAAGTTTTGAAATTAGAAGATATCAAAATAGCCGAGAGCCTCAGCTAGTTCAGTTACTATTTGAAATAGACATAAGAAAGAACTTCTTGACTGCAAAAATGATAAAAACACAGAATAGGGTACCAAAGAAGATGGAAGAATGCTTTCTTGAAGGAAAGACTAGTCGCCAAAATTTGTGGTTCGAGTGCAATTTTGGTGGGAGGCAAGCCTGAACCAGATGACCTTTTGGGATCATAATTGTCCTCAAGATCAGAAACATCTGTTATATCACTTTTTGATGAAAATTCTCAAACACACAGAAAAATAGACTGATTATCACACAGAGATCCATTCATCAAGAATCCAAAATTGCTACCATTTCACATTATTTGTTTTATCTAAAAAATGGAAAGATAAATGGATAATAAATAGATATTGCAAGACACTTGAAAGCAAATTGTAGATATTATAGCACTTTACCCCTAAACCTGTAGTCATGCATCTCCTAAAAATAAAGACATTTTCCTACCTAATCACAACACTATTGGTACCACCAAGAAAATCATCAACAATCTTCGAATAGCTAATCCATATTCAAGTTTCCCTAATTGTTTCAAGAACATCTATTAATGACTTATTTAGAGGACGGCTGCAATATATTTGCCTTATTTGGGTAGAGATTTGAGTTCCATTTGGTTATACATTTAGATATAGATGCCAGCATTTAAATTATACTAAAATTTAACAAGGCAATGATTACAAACCCAGTAGCTATGATTGATAAATGGATTCTAAGCTGAGAGATACCTATAGAAATGTAAGAAAAAGAAATAAAAATGTAAGACTGAGCCTGAAGATGTTGATTCATTTGTTCAGCAAATAGACTTACCCTTGGATATGTGGTGATGTACAAGACATACACGATCCCTGCATTCTGGGGGTCAGTCGAGCCACAGGTGGGGGGAGTCAGAAGGAAAGAGAAACAGCTGCTAAGGAATGAGAATCCCCTTATTGGCTTTGCACAACCTATCTCTTACCTCTTCTGCCATCCTTGAAAAATTCTTCTTGAAATATGGGATTTTAAAGTTGACCCACTTGTTTACAGGAGACCTTTGCTTCAGGGAGGTAACCTATGTATTGGGATTAAGTGTCAAGCAAATGAGATCTGGATGTCCCTAGTTAGTCGACAAGTAAGAAGGGTTACTGGACAACCGATGGAATTCATCTTGGAGAGGAACATAGTGGCACAAACAGAAGACTAGATCCAACCATGGTTGGCAATTCTATGCCACATACTATGCGAGCCACTAGATACAGAGAAATGGAGGTAGTACTGTCCTTGGCACGGAGTGAAGCCTAGGGAAGGCTTGCTCATGAGGTAAAGCTTAAGGTAAATCTATAATGGGGCTGGGAACTTAAGGAGTAGGACCAGTTCAAAGAGCGTGCAGGCCATGACTTCTTTCATGTGTGTATGGAGTGAGGGAAAAGGGGCATCTCCCCTGCACTTTTTTAAGGGGTTTGTCAAAAGCGGGCATGGGAGAGATGTAAAGTTTAACTCTTCATGGCAAAAGTAATCTGCAATATCATAATCATTGAATAGAATGACAGGAATGCAAGAGAAAATGAGTGAAGTCTGTTCATTCAGCAAATGTTGGTTGAACATCTTTTAGACACAGGAATTTGTTGAGCAGTTTAGAAGATTCAGAAAATCAGATGTTGGCTCTGCCCTTCAGAAGGTTTGGAGCAGGAGGATGGAAAGTGTCAGGCACTTTGGTGGCACTGCATGAGTTTAAAGTGTAGGTTTCTTAATTTACCATCCAAGCCTGTCTCCTGCAATCTCCCATACTGGCCTTGGTGAGATTTAATATAGCCTAAGTCCTTTGTTAGTGTTATTACATGTAAGTTTCAGGAGGGCAGAAACTTGGATTTGTTCCCCCATTGTATCTCTATACAGTATTGAACATATGTGTTAGATGCCTGACACAAAATAGGTGCCCAATAAATTACTTAAGAGGGTGAGTGAATTGCCTGAGCCTGCGGGTTCGAGATCCGCCTGGGCAGCGAGACCTCATCTCTACAATAAATCAAAAAATCATCCGGGCGTGGTAGCGCATGCCTGTAATTCCGGCTACTTGGAAGGCTGAGGTGGAAGGATCGCCAGAGCCCAGCAGGTCGAGGCTATGGTGGCCGGGAGCGGCCACTGCACTCCAGTCTGGGCGACAGAGTGAGACTCCAACTAAAAAAAAAAAAGAGAGAATGAACATGCACAACTGAGGCAATGCGATCTATTACAATGTCTTCTCACATTTTGAACTAAACACATTTAATTTGCATTTAACTTGCTTGACCTCCCACGCTTTACAAGACAAAGAGCTCAAAGGGATGAGGATGACAATGCCAATAGCTGAGAATACTTTGTTTTTCTCAGATCTGATCTTGCTTTTCAGAAGTGACTGTATTCTGATTTTAACTTTAAATAATGAAAACCATACAGGCAGAAGCTATTTGATCCTACTGTCTGATGGGGGGTAATCAACACCATTGGAATTGCTGCAACTTCTACACTAATTCATTGACATTCTTCCTACTTAAGAAAGTGAAATAAAAAAAGTCACTTTGTAGGTTTTCTATGACTCAACAAGAAACTAAAGCTATGTGTAGATAATTTAAATAGTTCAAGTGTTACTTGGACAGTTAGCCTAATTGGCATTTAAGTAGTAGTCTCTGTAGCAAATACAATTTCGAGACATGGTTTCCATTGTTGCCGAAAGCCTTAGGTGACTTTTCTAACTGTTCCTCAACAGACAGTGGGTTTAATTTTTAACTCTGAGTTTCCCAAGGTACTGAATAGCTTTTCAGTCTTCTCTCAGTTAGAAATAAACCAGTCATTTGGAATAAAAGTTAATTATTATCAGGACATTGTAATTCCTCCCAATCTGTGAGATCGTTTTAATAATAAGTCTAATAGCCATGCAGACAGCTCCCAACGATGATTTTAGTGCTTTGAAGTAATTGGAGACGTTCTCCAAGGGCCACCACTTTTAAAACATTATTCTATTTGCAAATATTCAAACACTCTATGGAGAGGATATGCATCTTTCTGTGAAGGTGGACTCTCTGCCTACAATGGCCAAAATCTCATACCTGATGTTCCTCAGGCTCAGTTAGAAGACTCCAGCTGACCTCCCACCCCTGGCTTGGATCAGGAGAGCTGCCTCCCATGGTGCCATTTTATTAACTCACTCTAGGAAACAGCAAGGGAACAAGGAGACTTTGTACTTCTGTGTCTGATGATCTTGTGGGGTGAAGGGAACAACCCCTTGCCTTTGGTTCTACTAGGCTTCATCCTTCCTAGGGCTCTTGGCACAGGTCATTACAAATCACATCTCCTATTTACCTTTGTGAAGAGTGTGTGAATGGACCGGAAGGGGATGGTGAGAGCCTAGATTCTCAATGGCTAGGCTGGGTCCATGAAGACCTGGCTGTCTTTTCACACTGTGCTCTCGATCTGCCAAAAGGAGACACAGGTGTTGCTGTCACAGCATCAAAAGTCCTCCAGATCAATGACCTCTTAGTGTCACATAGTCTTAATGAAGGGGACGGGATTTAGAGAAAGACACTATCTGAAAGTTGCAAGAGATTCTCACTTTCCATCCCTTACCCACCCACACCAGACTGGCCTCTAACTTCTATTTGTACCACCAGACCCTCTGAACCTCTAAGGCATTTTTACCCAAATTCCAGACCCCAGCTCCTCCGTCTTCGGAAATTACTCCATAGGCTATTTCATGCCTGAACTAAGGTGTATTTCTCAGGGGAAGACTGACCAGCTCACCTTTCAGTTCCTCTAAAGTCCCGGCACTGAGTGCCACTGAGGCTGACAGCCATCAAGTCATCCAGAGGAAAGAGCAGATCTGCTCTCCCATGAGACACACAAGGAAGGGGTCAGAACCTGGTTTGTTCAGTGTTACTGAAGCCAGAAAAACAGGGGAGTTACAGAGAGGAAAATTTACTGCTTCCAAGATAATGTACCTTTCCATGTGTTCTATAGCAATGTCTCCAGTAGGTATTCATCTCTCTCTCTCTCTCTCTCTTTCTCTCTCTCTCTCTCTCTCTCCCTCTCTCTCTCCCCATCCCCCATCATCTCTATCTCTCTATCTCATTTCCATTTTCACTCCATGACTGCTTCATTTAAATTTTTCTACAAACTGGCTTCTCTGCTTATTTATTTGTTTATACATGGTTTGCAATGGCTACCCTCAAAGGAAATGTCAGCATGTGAGTCTAATTATCTTTGAATTTAACCTCCTACAGGTAACAAATGCAGTCTTGATTCCCCAGTTACAAATTGCTGGATAAAATCATTGATGGTCCAGCTTTGGACAGTTATCCATCTATGGCCCATTATTTGTGACCAAAACATCAGGGTTATATGGTAATTGGAAATGTCCTATCTGGGCTAAGAACAGAGGAAATTCTCTACAAAGGTTATGGACTGGAAAGAAATGATTGAACTCTCTAGTTCATCGCATTTTTTAAAAATTACTTAAGAACCCAGGCAAGAAAAATATTTATCAACAATGGTATAAAAACTACCATAGTCTTTGATGCTACTGTAACATTAAATAACAGAAAATGGGAAGAATTGTCTATTGAATTTGGAGTGGGGCAATGTGGTTAGCCAAGATTTTTGTATCCAACCAATTTCTTTTTTTTTTCTTTTGAGTTGGAGTCTCACTCTGTTCCCCAGGCTGGAATGCAGTGGCACACTCACAGCCACCCTAGCGTTGGCTTGCTAGGCACCAGCAATCCCTCCACCTCAGTCTTCCAAGTAGCTGGAACTACAAGCACATGCTATCACTTCCGGCTAATTTTTAAAATTTATTGTAGAGACAAGGTCTTGCCAAGTTGCCCAGGCTGGTCTCGAACCTGCAGACTCAGGCAATCCACTTTCCTCAGCTTCCCAAAGTGCTGGGATTACAGGCTGAACCACCGAACCTGGCCCAACCAATTTTTTTTAATACTTTTTGCAACTGAAAGATAGCCTCAGACCTAGTTGAGATTTTTTTAAATATCATACAGGCCAGGAGTAGTGGCTCATGCCTATAATCCCAGCACTTTGGGAGGCCAAGGCGAGAGAATTGCTTGAGCCCAGGAGTTCGGAACCAGCCTAGGCAACATAGCAAGACTTTATCGCTACAAAAAAAAAAAATCAAAAAATTATCTGAGTCTGATGATGCACACCTGTAACTCCAGCTACTTGGGAGGCTGAGGTGGGAGGATCACCTAAGTCCAGGTGGTTGAGGTGCAGTGAGCTGTGATTGTGCCACTGCATTCCAGCCTGGGTGACAGAGTGAGAACCCGACTTTAAAATAATTAATTAATTAAAATAAATATAAAACTATCAAACACAAGACATAGTCTAACCAAGTAGAATGAAGGCCTTACCAACAGAGCTTTTTGCTACTGCAGCAGTCTCATGCAACATGGAAATCTGGAAGGAAAACAGAAGAATACAGCTGTGGAACTCTGCCAATTGGGACGGAAGCAATTTTCGCTCATTATATTAATAAGGATTGCCATCCCCCTCCGAAGAATCACTACAGCTGGGACAAGATGGCAGACTCACAGAGCAATTGGCCCATATGCCAGCTACTATGGGGCAGGCAGCATAGGCTACAGCCAGCTTCCACTCAGCAGCCAGGGCCAACCTGACACCATGACAACACCATAAGGGACAGAGCATCTCACTCTATCACCAGGATCTGGTAAACATGCTGGATCCCTGTTGTGTCCGAATCAGTGAGCCACAGCCTTGAATGAGGTTAAACTGGACAGTCTGGTATTACCTGTGCTAGGAATTTAGGATTCAACCCTGAGACTGAGGCACATTATTTTGCACACAAAGCTAAAAACAAATACTCCCTTGTTACAGAAGATAATCACAAATTAATAGCTCAAGAATAAATAAGGCATAGACTGACTAAGTGCTTTCTCTAAAATTACTATGTGTTTACAGCAATAACCTATATCTGGTTGGTTGATGATGAGTCTTTCAAGTAGATATAGGTGTTAACAAAAACGCTTTGGCACTGTCATTGACAAAGAAAGGAGACGTCAGGGTTTACTACATGGACAATGTATGTCATTCAGGTTAAAACATTAACAGATTAATAAATAATTAATCATAAACAAAACATTAACAAACTAAAAGCCTGAGACAACAGTAAAGGAGATACAATTTAGTACCCAACTGTTTATCAGATCTGTGTGAAGTACTTCCCTTGCGTTCCATCCTCCTGGTCTTGACAAAAGCCAGATTACACTTATGTTCCATTATTCTCAATTCATAGATAATTAAACCGAAGCTCACAGAGATTCAAGAACCAATTCACAGTTGCATGCCCAACGACCAAGCTGAGGTTCACACTCAGATCTGTCTGATTCCAAAGCTCACACTTTTAACCACTTGTAACGAATACTTCCCTGAAATTTAGAGTTACTAGGAAGTTCTGGCTAGGAAGGATCCTCTTTTACCAGGTCAATTAGTCTGAAAACTAAAAACTAATTTTCAGCTTCCAAAGCAAAACAAAATTAAAAAAAAGCTTCAAACATGAATAGGCGGATGCACAAAACAGGTATACTGAGACAGTTGAGAGCATATAAATGTTCTGTCAAAAAGGCAACAGAGTGAGACTCCAACTCAAAAAAAAAAAAAAAAAGTACCATGAAGTTTCAAGTCAGTGTGAATTTTTTCTTTAAAAGTCAGAAGACAATCCTGTAATCCCAGCACTTTGGGAGGCCAAGGCGAGATGATTGCCTGAGCCCATGTCTTGAGACCAGCCTCATGTACTTGCCTCTACAGTAAATCAAAAAATTAGCTAGGCATGGTGGCATGTGCATATAGTTCCAGCCACTTGGAAGGCTGGGGCGGAAGGATCACCTGAGCCCAGAAGGTTGATGCTGGGGTGACTGTGAGCATGCCGCAGTGAGTGTGAGATTCCAACTGACAAAAAAAAAAAAAAAACATAGGAAGGATATTCCAAAGAATGAATAGAAGGATCGCTGCTAATTTTGCCCACCTGATGAATATCCTAGGCTGAAGCAATAAATTTCAGAAACTTTTCCTTATAAGATTATACTCAAATAAATGTTCTTAAATTTCCCTTTGTTTTCTCAGTTCAAAATGAATGAGTTATGCAGTCATTCATATTAAGTTTATGAAATATTTACAACATGAGAAATGCCTATGTTAGAATGCCACTTGAAAAAATCAGGATTCAATTTTTGTATGGTATAAACGTCAATATATTTAAAAATGCATAGAAAAAACTGTAAGAAAATATACCAAATGATTAAGAATTCAGGGGATTGGTTGGACATATTATAAATAAAATTTTTCCTTCTTGTTACTTCTTTTCATTTTCCAAATATTCTGAAATGTATACATTTTTATCTTCATAAATATAAACTTTATATGCTTTTAAATTGCAACCTAGTATGCAACTTAGTACAGTTGGCTCAGTGGAAAGTACACTAAAGAAATTTCTAAGGTTCTGAAAACTGGATGGTTCTATGGCAAAGAAATTAGCTCCACCACTCAAGACTTGCCTAGTCCTGGAAGTCATTCAGCCCCATGTACCCACGTCTTTACATCTGTACAATCAGGTTAGAATCATGATCTTCAAGTTTCCTTTCAATCCCACAGAAAATGATATAATGTGAGTACTCCAATGAATAGCTATGGTGGTCACAAGCATATGTGTTGTGAACCATCACCTACAGGAAGTATAATTGACCAAGAGGCCCAGTAGCATGCAGTGAGATCCATAGTCATGTTTGCATCAAGGCCCCTTTCTCATGAGCTGATACCAGCCAGTGACGAACATAGTAGGGCACTCCTAGGGGTCATGGCATTTCTCGGAGACCTGACTTTGGCTCAAGCACACCCCAGTAACCTCGCTGAACCTTCCTTGAGTTACATAGCAGTCTTGGAGGTTTGCTTCCAGCCTTCCTTCCCTCGTGCCTTCTCTCTTGGCAGTAGGGTCTTTACGTGAGGGTCTCTAGCCAGTTTCTCTCACACAGCTGTTCCCACATACACTCTTCCCACACTCATCTCACCTTGGCATCTATCTCTCAGAGAACCCAGACTAACCCAGGAGACTTCCAACTGGCACAGATCCGCAGAGAACCTGGACACCTGGTTTGCACTTTGCTCTGGTAGTTGCAGCGGTAGTTTTCTTCCTTTTAAAAATAAATGTCAGCGGGCATGGTGGCTCAAGCCTGTGATTCCAGCACTTTGGGAGGCAGATACGAGAGGACTGTCTGAACCCACAGGTTCGAGAACAGCCTGGGCAACTTGGCAAGACCTCATCTCTACAACAAATCAAAAAATTAGCCGGGCGTGGTAGCGCGTGCCTATAGTTCCAGATTCTTGGAAGGCTCAGACAGAAGGATCACCTGAGTCCAACAGATTGAGGCTGTGGTAGCTGTGATTGTGCCATTGCACTCCAGCCTGGGCAACGGAGACTCCAACTGCAAAAAAAAAAAAAAAAAAAGTCAATTGCAGCCCAAGCAGGGTAGTAGTCTATTACTTTTAATTAAAATAATTATTTTATATTTAAAGTCAGGAAGTATGTGTGCAGGTATATTGTGATGAGGTTTCGGCTTCTACTGAGTCCATCATCCAAGTGATCAGCTTGGTCCCCAATGGGTGGTTTTTCAACCATTAATGCCCCTCCCTCCCTTCCCCTGTATTCTATTAGACAACATAAATAAATAAGCATTTCCTGGGCTTTTTTTTTTCTTTTGAGTCAGCGTCTCACACTGTCACCCAGGCTGGAGTGCAGTGGCACCATCATGGCTCACTGTTGTCTCGACCACCTAGGATCAGATAATCCTCCCACTTCAGCCTCCCAAGTAGCTGGAACTACATACAGGTGCCTGCCACCACACCTGACTTATTTTATTTTATTTTTTTTTAATTTATTTTATTTTAAAGACTAGGTCTTGCTATGTTGCCCAGGCTGGTCTAGAACTCATGGGTTCAAGAGATCCTCCCACTCTGGCCTCCCGAAGTTCTGGGAGTACAGACGTGAGCCACAGAACCAGCCCCTGAGCTTATTTTAAACTTGCTCCTGTTTCTCCCTCCCTATCAACCATATGTATCTCTTCAGCAACTTCCGACTCCCCACTTCAGATCAGATAATAAAGTTCATTCTTCATGTCTGTCAGCTACAACATGAGAGGAATCTTCCTTTGTGATTTAAAATGTAATTAATTCCTTTCATCCCAGTGTAAATGCCACCCCCATTAGTCCTCTTTTCAATGCAGTGGCTGTGCCTTTCATGGTTATTTGTTCGTCTTTGTCCACCTTAATCACGTCTTTAAAAGTGTCAGGAATCCAGCATTCCTTGACGCTTCTGCCCACCTCTTCCACACTGTGGATTTTGGAATCCAAAAGTCTTCCTGCTAGGTTGTTTAAGATTTAGCTCTTTTGCAAGCTGAAGGAAAGCAGCCTCACAAATTTAAGTTCAGAATCGACATCTCAGAAAAGATACCTTGACGCTTTGGTAATTAGGAAGAAAAATAAACAACCCTTCAGGGAAGCACAGTCCTTTCTTTGATGAGCTCTAAGTAATTCAGGGACCCCTGGGAAGACGTTTCCTTCTCTGGGTGAGTGGCAGGCGTCCTGTGGAGGGTCACAGCCTATGATGCAGCCATCACCCCCTTCTCTCCCCTGAGCAATGGACCCCGCGGCTGCAGGTCTCACACAGTAATGTTTTATCTTTCTGGTGATGTAAGATTTGGCTCTGGTTAGTGGATTCTTGTGGCGGTGGTTGTGCATGTGCCAAAACCCTCACAGAGCGATGCTCGAAGAGATTGGGACGGAGACAGCCCCCTGCATGTGTACAAACAGGACCATGCAATGGTGAGAAGAGGTGTGTGGCTTTTCACCCTTCCTTCTCCTTAGCCACAGCTGCAAACCTGTCTCCAAACTCACTCTACCCCCGAAATTCTCAGGTTGTAGTAGACTAGATGCACCAACGCAAGACAGGCCTACCAATCCTCCAAAGAACGGGTGCAGTTGTGGTATGAGAGTGTGTCTTGCCCCACCAGATATAACCATCTAACTCTAGGGCTCTCCCCGGATCTGATCTGTGCATCCCAAGGTGCTGACTCAGCTCAGGCTCCAGTGTCCTTATTCCCTTGTTTAACCACAATGACTAAAATAGAAGGCTTTACTAGGCCAAAAGAAAAAAAAAAACAGATTTTTTTTATACCACTCGTTCCTGTTTCCATTTTATTGTCCTCGGGGAATGTAGAAAAAGCAAATATTATCTATAGCGATTTCTTCTTATCAGAAGCCACATGCATGAGGCTTTATGTCCCCAAAGAATCTGTAGCCCTTCCCAAGGAGGCCTCCTCTAATATCCTCTCTTCAGTTATTTATTGTGACAATTCAAAATAAACAACCGTACAACCAAAACACAATCTTGGACAGAGCTGCCAAGGAGCACAAAGCTGTCGATTTTAGGCGGCAACGGGATGGAGGGGCCTGTCTCTCTAGCCCACTGAACCCTCTTCAGTTTTTCCAGTCACTAGGAACGCCTCAACAAGACACACTACCACACTTCCCGCCCTGCTAAGAAGGGGCCACAGTGCAACAGACAAGCTCCCACTCCAAATCCTAAATCTCTTGCTAATGCCCACATTCCTCACACACCATTCAGACCAGATTTGGGGTTTTCTTAGTAAACTTAAACTAAAACCTCACCACTTGTTGTTAATCAGGTTTAATCCTGGGTTACAAATAGCCTTTTTAAGTATTCTATCCCCATTGGGGTGGGTGCAATCCCTGCCTTCCTTCCTTTCTAAACTCTGTGACAAATCTCCTAAAATGGAAGAAATCAAGTGCGGGCTTGTGGAAAGGGGAAGAGTTAGCGACTAAAATGATAATGAAACAGACCAAGGATTTGGAATCTGGATTTTACAAAGGAATGAGGGCAAAACAAGACACTCCTCAAGTCTGAGGATTTCGAATACATCACGTATTCTATATTATGGATGTTTGCTCCCAAAAGTGACCTCTTAAATTAGTGACCCAGTGGTATAGATTAGTGTGAAATTATAGTGCCAATAGTTCAATCTTTTTAAAAAATTTTAACTGAAGATTAAAGGGATGAGAAAGTACATCATGTGATTTTCTTAAGAGACTGGGTTGGTGATAAATTAACAGGCAACTCCTCTGAGGATTGTGTTAGAGTTGACCACCACTGGGCATCTCTGTTAATGACCAAGAAGATTAAGAGCAAAATAAAAAAAATTAAAGAATACCCAGAGAGAAACAAAATGGAATTGGGGGAGTGAAGTTTTAACCCAGGAAAAGCCCTATTTCTGACTGAAAATTACCCAAAATGTAGATCTCTAAAAGAATGAGCGAGACTGGAACTGAATCAAGAAACCTGAAGAGGGTTTGGGAAATTTATGAGTGAATTCTTGCCAAGTAATAGGGGAACAAAAGACCAGTGTTCTTTGGGGGATTCATGAAACTGTTCCTCTTGGCCAGGCATAATGGCTAACACCTGTCATCTCAAGGCTTTGGGAGACCGAGGTAGAAGGATTGCTTGAGACCAGGAGTTCAAGACCAGCTTGGCAACATAGTAAGACCCTGTCTCTACAATTGAGCATGATGGTGCATGCCTTAGTCCCTGCTACTCAGGAGGCTGAAGCAAGAAGATTGCTTGAGTCCAGTAGTTTGAGACTGCAGTGATCTATGATTGCACCACTGCACTCCAGCCTGGGCAACAGAGCAAGATGCTGTGGAGAGGGGCGGGGGGGGGGGAGCAGGGAGTGAGGAAGGGAGGGAAGGAGAGAGAAAGAAGGAAAGAGGAAAAAAAGAACTATTTTTCCTAACAAAATGTAATTTTCCTACTCCCTCCCTGCAAGCTGATTAATTTTCACCTCCAATTCAATAAGACAGAAAAACTAAACTCCAATGACGAGAAAACAATAGACGTTTGGGCTTTGTTTAGAATGACAAGTATTGGGACAAAGATCATCACTTGCCCATGTAATAACGGAATGCTATAATTGTATTCAGAGTTTGTACTTTTGTGCAACAATGTCATTAATTGAATCCATGTATAATGACAATGGCGTATGGAAAAAATATATATATATTTTTTTTGAGTTGGAGTCTCACTCTGTCGCCCAGACTGGAGTGCAGTGGCCACTCCCAGCCACGACAGCCTCGAACTGCTGGGCTCCTGCGATCCTTCCGCCTCAGCCTTCCGAGTAGCCGGAATTACAGGCATAGCGCTAACACGCCCGGCTGATTTTTTGATTTATTGTAGAGATGAGGTCTCACTGCCCAGGTGGGTCTCGAACCAGCAGGCTCAGGCAATCCACTCACCTCAGCCTCCCAAAGGCGCAGGATTATAGGCTGAGCCAACGAGCCCGGCTATATTTTTTAACTCAATGTACATGATTTAACTGAAATAAACATGGAGTGAATGCAACGCCATACTTAGGTGGAAATCCTTGTCTGAGATATCTTAGTATTCAGTAGGCAGAAGAGAGGGTGAGGGGAACATTTAAGTGGCATTTAGAAGGAACAAAAGAACTCTGATCACAAGAGTGATCGTATTAATAAAAAAGATTTCCAAAAACTTAAGACATTTTCCCCCATCCTCTAGAATGCCAAAACACACAGTCCCCTATAGATGTTAAAACATATTTTGGAGTAACTAGGAAAGAAGGAAATAAGCCATACATTTGTGAAACTAACTACAGTCTTCTCAGGACTGAAAAAATGCAGACAAGCAACAAGTACTTATTGAGAATTATGACAGGCTCAGGACCATTGGGGTCACTTTAAATACACTGACAAAAGTATGTACTAGAATTATCATTATTGAAAACATTTTTAAAATTTGAAAACCAGGCTTTGAAAACACTTCACAATAGAAGACAGTGCAAAAATGCATAGAGTAACCATGACTATGCTGACCATAGTCATGAAACTCCAGAGAAATTCTCAGGAGAGTGGAAGCAGGAATCTCCCCAGAGGCTTCCTGCAAGACAGAGTCCCAAAGAATGAGGAAGCTGTGATGAGGCAGAAGGGAAGGAAAAGGAAATTAAAAATAAAATAAAATAAGACAGTAAGCAAGGCTTTGAGGGAAAGTACCAGAGTTCATGGAGACACTAACCAATAAGAGCAGAAAGTGATGAGGTGAACCAGCACTGATGCCAGGTGGGGTGTGGTATGTTGCTCTGTGGGTTCTTGATTTCACCATGGAAAAGAATTTCAGAGCGAATCCAAAGTATAGTTTAAGAAATAATTTATTAGAAAGAAAAGAAGAACACTCAAGGAAAGCATGAATGCCTTAAGAAAAAGGACACATGCTTGCCTTTAACAAGAAGCTTTACATACTTTTGCAACAATAATTCAGCAAACCATGAGATGAGGGTGGAGGGCTACAGGAATCTGGTCATGAGTTTTGATGACCATCTCTCAATCTTTTATGGTCACAAGAACCTTATGTCTGTGTTTTGGGTAATTCCCCACTGTTTATGTATTTTACTACACCAGTAGTTCCACATTCCAACCTGCGAGTCAGGTCTGATATGTCTGGTTGGTCAGGTGAAAGTCATGTACGGATAAAAAAAGTTGTCCAAATGCTCACCCTATTTTAATTGAGACCTCCTAAGAAAACCTGCTTAACGACTTCTAAACTATGATAACTATGCCTGCCTCAACTCACATTCTTAAAAGGGTAGTGTGGGTTCAGATGAGGAAGGACCTTACAACTAGGCAGTGAGGAGGGCACTTCATAGCTAGAAAATAGAAAAAGTTTCTAAGCAGGGAATCAGCTGACTAGCTACTAAGACCAGTGCCAAAATCCAAGCAAGAGTATTGGAAGTCAACATGAAAAAGGGGTGGTTATAGCAACATAGAAAGAGGAAGAGAAGAGAAACATTCCAAAGAAAAGATGAGAGAGAAGCTTCAAAGGCGCAGTCCACAGGACTTGGTGATTAACCACCTAACCCAAATCTCTGCCTGCCACCAGGAGTCTGCTGGGGTCACCCGAGCAGCATACCATATGTGATTCATTTTCCCAAAATATTCTTTGCAGGGGGCAGATGTAGGGAAGAATCTGAACGCTGGCAACTCAAAAGGCAATGCCTGAATATTTGGTCTGAAGACCGCAGTGTATTTTTTAAAGAAGAAAATAGCTGTGGCTTAAACCTGAAGCCCACATACTGAAAAAAAGTTGAAATGGCGTGAAATGGGGCTTATGATAAAGGGTAAAGCCCCTCAAATCCCATACTAAGATCTTCCTGTCAGCAACATCATTAGTTCCTAAGGAGAAAGCAGTGAGACAAATGGGTGCCCAAGGTCCTTTCTTCAGAAACAGAAAAAAAATTGCATAGGGAAATCCAGGCTTCACATTCAAATGAATTGTACTCTCAGGTACAGGGATTTATAATAGCAGGCCTCTTGGTAGTCTCTGTCTATACCATTCCTAAGCCTTTCTATTCAGAAGACCCTTTGGGTATTCTTTCAGTCTTTTTTTTTTTTTTTTTTTT